>NC_069071.1:20768379-21069126 GCF_025698485.1 Gossypium arboreum
GTCTTTGTATAGAGTTATGGGCAAATTGTATCAGAAAAAGAGCCTTCGTAAAGTGGCAAGGGTGACGCCACTAGGCTCCTAAAAATGTGGCGTGTGGAGTTTTGAGGGAGGCATGGGATCGATTCCCTGTGTTGACAAATAGGTGCATTTATTTTTAAGTGCAGGAGGGGTAGTGTTGGAGTCCAGGTGGATTCTGCTAAAGGAGAGTTTGGATTAGTCCAAACGCTTGGATTAAGGAGTGATAAGGGGAGAGATTTAAGGGATATAGAGAGAGGCTAAGAGTTGGCCGAATTTAGGGAATTGAATAGGGAAAATTCGGCAGAGGGTTTAGGTAAAATTTTGACACCTAGGGCTTTGTAAGGTGCCGTCTTCTTCTGCTCCGGCACCACAAGGGTTTCTTTTTCTCTCTTCTTCCTCTCTAGCTGAAACTACCACCTCCCATATTCTTCTTTTTCTATTTTTCTTCTTCAAAACCATTCATCAAACCTACTATTCATCAGCACCTTTGCCGAAGTCGCAAAAGCCGAAATCCTGTGATCACTGTTTGTGCCGATTTCTTCAAAGCCAGGTCCTTCTATGTTTTTTTGTTTTTATTAATCCACGATTATCTTTTCTTAATCCTCGGATACCGATGCAATTTTACTTCAAGGTTATAGTTCCATATTGTCATCTCCTTCATCACCCAAAAGTCGAAAAACCATAGATTTGGGGGCTTATAGTGAAACTTCGTAACTCCGGAGTCGAAGTTCTACCATCGCTTGAAAGATAAATCGCACTGATTGCGTAGGGATCAAAAAGGAGTAAGGGGTAAGTGTTCATCATCTCGATCTGGTCATATTTTACAAAGTTAGAAAACCAAGTCCCTAAAATCTAGGGAGGTCATCGATTTGGGCATGTGGCTCTAAGGGTTTTAATCGACATTTTCGTTAATGATTAGTGTCTTCTTAAGTGTTGGATTGAAGGCGTGGGTTGTTGGAGCAATCGGATTCGAGCTAGCTATCGATTTTGGCAAAAGGAAAGGTTTCAAAGGCTTTTAGGGACATGGTTCACCATGGATAAGTAGGTTGTGGGTTTAGTGATTATGGTTTGTAAATAAGAACTGCTAATCAACTGTAGGACATTGAAAGGGATCTCAGAGGCGATCGTCACGAATCGTGTGTACCAACACCCTTTCTTAGTTCAATTCGAAAAGCCGAAATGTCAAAATTCGGCATTTCATAGGCTTGTGAGTATGCGAATGCTCTCAAGACATAGAGTAATTGTTAGATCTAGCACCAAGGTGGTAAGTAAGTTTGTGTGACGCCTTAACGCATTTCGGAAAAAGAGGGCCTCGATGGCGTAAAATCGGGCCCAATGGGCTTACGGACCAATATGGGTAAGAGATGGGCAAATTAGCCTTTTAGTTAGATGGTGGAACCAAATTGCATAAAATCGCTAAAATTATCGATGTAGCATGTGTAGTTGCGTAAGTTACTTAAATTACCCCTAAAGAGCATAATTACCGAAATACCCCTAGGGTTTAAATTGGCTAAACCGCATGATTGATTAATACTTGTATTGTACATGATATGCTTTATTAATATCTCTTGCATGGGATTGGGGTATTGATGGAGGAAGTATTGAAAGTGGTTCATCCACGTCTCGGAGGCTTTGCCTCAACTTATCGATATCTGAGTGCTGCTGTCGCAATCGTGGGTGTGTAATTTGGGTGGGTTGAGATATTCCCCACATGGAGTGTAGGGTGGTACAGGCAAGCAGCGGTTGGTGGGTTGAGTAGTCTCCCAGCTTGGGCTTGCATTCATTACTACTATTGTTACTTATGTTATCGAATGGGCCTATGGGCCACATCGTTATGTAAAAAGGGGCTAAGGCCTTGCTATCGTATTCGAAAAAGGCTTCGATCCATCGTGTAATCGTTATCCGAATAGGGCTTAGGCCCAATGGGCTCAAGCCGATTTAGGCTTTGGATGGGTTTCAGATACACCGAGTTTTCCCAAACTCACCCCTTCCTCTTCCATCCTTGCGATGAGCCCTAGTTGGTGGACTTGAGTCAAGGTGATTCAGAGTGGCCATGAAGATTGATTGCCAATTTTAAATAAGTTTAGCATTTAATTTGGATTATTTTTATTATGCTTAAAGTTGTAATATGGCCGCTCTTTTTAAATAATTTTATTTTGGGGATTATTAAACTGGTTAGCACTAGGGTTCGATTTTATAAAAACTACTTGTTTTTAAAAGATCATGATGACGCGCAAAGTTTCCGCAAAGTAAATGTTTTTCCAAGAAAATAAATATTTTAAGCAAACGTTTTTCAACCTTAATCATTTTCTTAAGATGGACATAACCAAATAGTTTCTCCAAATTATACGAGATGTTAGAGTGTGGCAATGGCGGTGTGCATGTCTAGGATTGGATCCGAAGGGAGCTTGATACTTAAGCAGTCCGACGGACTCACCTCCTCTCTTTCCTGGTTTCCTACCTGGTGCATAGCTTCCATTCACTTTAACCTACCTTTAAAAGTGTCTTTTACAACACCAACTAAGTTTCTCCAAACTAAGTAATACGGCATGTTTTGAACACTTCAATGTGGCGCATCAGATCCGGTCATAACGTCTAGGCCGGGTTTGGGGTATTACAGGAAGAGCAAGAGGACGATATTCACACCACAACCGAGGAGATGGCTGAAAACCAGGAAAATCTACTACCTTCTGCGATTGCTGCTAATCAGAATCCTGATCCACGTATCAGAATCCTGATCTACGTACTATGTATGATTATGCTAAACCTTCTTTAATAGGAACTGAATCGAGCATAGTTCAGCCTGCTGTTGCTGCAAATAATTTTGAACTGAAACCTAACACCATTTAAATGATCCAACTGTTTGTTTAGTTTGATAGTTTGCAAGACGAAGACCCAAACGCTTATTTGGCAAATTTCTTAGAGTTTTACTACACTTTTAAAATCAATGGCATTTCTGATGATGTCATTTGCCTTCGGTTATTCCATTTTTCATTAAGGAACAAAGCTAAAAAATGGTTGAACTCGTTACCACGAGGGTCAATCACTACTTGGGAACAAATGACCGAAAAATTTTTATTAAAATATTTTCCCCGGGCTAAAATAACCAAATTACATAATGATCTCTTCTTTTGTGTAGATGGATTTAGAAACACTCTATGATGCATGGGAGAGATACAAGGACCTTTTAAGAAGATGCCCTCACCATGGGTTACCACTCTGGCTACAGGTTCAAATGTTTCACAATGGCATGAATCCTTCGACTAGACAGATGATTGACGCAGCTCCTAGAGGAACTATCAATAATAAGACACCTGAGGATGCTTATGAATTTATAGAAGAGATGTCACTGAATAATTATCAGTGGCAAGTCAAGAGAACAAAACCAACAAAAATAGTCGTCGATTTTAATGCCGATTCGGTCACCATGCTCTCTAATCAGGTAGAACTTTTGAATAGAAAAATTGATGGTTTTCTTGGTTCTTCACAGGTTCACCCAGTAATGCAGTGCGAAGCAAGTGGAGGTGGATCAAGCAATTTAGAATACCCACCCTATGGCCACAACATAAAGAACGAACAGTTAAATTACATGGGTAATGATCCTCGATCTCAAAATAATCGTTAAGGTAACACTTATAATTCAGGTTGGAGGAACCACCCAAATTTTTCATGGGGAGGCCAAGGAAATCAGAGACCACCACCACCTCCAGGCTTTCAACAACCACCTTACCAAAAAGAGAAAAAACTGAACCTTGAGGAGATGCTAACAAAATTCATCTCAGTGTCAGAAACTTGTTTTCAAAATACCAAGATAGCACTTAAGAATCAGCAAGCATCGATCCAAGGGCTCGAAACTCAGATAGGACAGCTCGCCAAATTAATATCTAAACGAC
The DNA here is from genome assembly GCF_025698485.1 of Gossypium arboreum. Classification (NCBI taxonomy): domain Eukaryota; kingdom Viridiplantae; phylum Streptophyta; class Magnoliopsida; order Malvales; family Malvaceae; genus Gossypium; species Gossypium arboreum. The sequence goes on from NC_069071.1 coordinate 20,772,291, forward strand.
CACAAGATAGCCTGCAGAGTAACACTGAATCTAACCCAAGGGAACAACTCAATGCAATTACCATTCAAGATGAGGAAGGGTTAGTTGCACCTAAACCAGAACCGAGGCAAGAGACTGTGGTAAGTAAAGGTAAAGGTGAGGTGGACCACAATGACCAAAAACAGGTAAGTAAAGAGTACAAACCACATGTACCATACCCAAATGCAACAAGGAAAGACCACTCAGATGAACAATTTGGTAAATTCCTTAAACTTTTAAAGAAATTACATATTAACTTACCGTTTATTGAAGCTCTTTCACAGATGCCGAATGTAGTCAATTTCTTAAAAGAACTTTTAACAAAGAAACGGAAGTTGGATGAGGCATCGCATGTGGAACTAAATGCGGTTTGCTCAGCCATACTACAGAATAAGCTGGCCAACAAACTAAAAGATCTAAGGCGTATTACGATTCCTTGTTTAATTGGTAGCTTAGATGTTAATAATGCTTTGGCTGATTTAGAGGCTAGCATCAATGTCATGCCTTATAAAATGTTTAAACAACCAGGTCTTGGGAAACCCAAACAAACTAGGATGAGTGCTCAATTAGCCGATAAAACAATCAGATTTCCTAGGGGTATTATTGAAGATGTACTCGTTAAAATTGACAAATTTATATTCCCAGTTGATTTCGTTGTTCTAGACATAGAGGAGGATAGTAACGTTCCTTTAATTTTAGGGAGGCCCTTTTTAGCAACTGCTAGAATAATAATTGATGTTAGCACAGGTGAACTCACACTTCGTGTGGGAGATGAAACAATCACCCTTCAAGCTCGTAATTCGAGTAACACATCAAAAATTAAAGGTGGTTGTATAAATCATACTATTAAAACTGATCATGTGGTGAAACCTTCCTGGCAGGAAACACGTTCAAAGAACACACCTGAGCCATGTTCGAATAACGACAAAGGACCTATCTATGAAGAACGAAGGCTACAAATTGAGAAACTAGATGAATGGCGGACACATAAATCGAGGACACACGATAAACCAAAACCACACCTTGACGAGCTCAATATCTCACTAAATCAACTTAAGGTTAGAGACAAAGTGCTACTAGATGCAGCAGACCCTCGTATTGCCACTTCTAAACCTAACAAAGCAATCCCTCTTACGGTATTTAGTATTTTCCCATATGGTATAGTCGAGGTAATTCATCCCAAATTCGAAACTTTTAAGGCAAACAATACTCGTATTAAACCTTATGTTGATAAGGTAAGTCACGCTTAGACTATAAATAAGTGCTTCTCGGGAGGCAACCCGAGCAGTAACGATGTTAACTTCTTTAAAATTTTAGTTTTTGACATTTAATCACTAACTGAGTCATTGAAACATAGGTTTTCTAATTCACATGGCTGGGCACATGGACGTGCCTAAGGTTGTGCTCACACCACGAGAGGAGACACGGCCGTGCGATACGGCAGTGTGAAAACAGGGCAAAATTTTTCCTTAACACGAGATGCGATAAGTTGCCACGGCCGTGCGACGTGGCTGTGTGCGAGTTTGTCAAACCAACACGGGTGTGCGAAACGCCCGTGTCGATAACCCGTGGTTGAAACTGAGAATTTAGGACGGGCGTCGACACGCCCGTGCCCATCAATCGTGCTCAAAACTGATAAAATACCGCAGGCGTGGAAGAAGTGAACGAAGTAAAACACAGCCGTACGACACGACCGTGTGCACCTACCGCCCAAGGAACACGGGCATGGGCTGAATGCCAAAAGCGCCCAAATTTAAAAATCGCGAAACACACGGGCAAAAATTAGGGCACACGGGCGTGCCCCACGGCCGTGTGCCCCAAAATCTATATATACCCCTCACTATTCATCACCCCTTCCCGAAAATCCCTGACCCTAGCCATTGTAACTTCACAAGCCCTACCTGCCACGCCCATGCGCCAACCATAGCACCACTTTCAACGACCCAAAGCTCCTCCCTCTTGCGTTTGTTTATTTTTTCCCTCTATTCTCTTCATTCTTTTACTTATTTCATGATATTTTGTTTTATTTTGAATAAATAATCATAGTTGTAATGATAGAATACTTATGCTCTTTGTTAAGAAATTTGTCATCTTAGTCAATACATTTTGCTACATTCATCCATTTTTCTTGTTTCCATAGATTTCATGCTTACCCACACCATATTGCATACTCATCAAACCCACATGCATTCATTCACTATATATTTCCCTTAGCATTACTCTCGTAGTCCTATTCATAATAATGACTTTATATATCTACTTTGGTTGTTTTAGTATAATTTTCATCTAGTACGTGAGCCTTATGAAATATTCTTATTCAGTTTTAACACGCGTACATTCTTGGGGAATATTTAACTTCTAATTTTCATTACAAGAATACAATGTCAACCTCACGTGGTAAGAAGATCGCTATCCCTGCCTCGAAGAAGAGGAAATGAGCAGCGTCATCCTCGGGTCCTACCGCGGAGGTTAGGCACCATTCCTCCAGTTTTTCTTGGGACCCCAGGGGGAACTATTTCAGATATTACGGGCCCGACCCCTAAGTGTGGGCCATTACATTGACTGGGCCATACTTGAACAAATTCAAATGGCTGATGCGGTCTGAGCCCTCTTGATGACTGACCCGTAGGGGCTCTTCTTTGAGATCATCGAGCCGACGTACCTCGAGCTTACAATGGAACTCTGCTCGACCTTCCATCTTCAGGTTGTCATGACAAACTTTGACGATCCTGGAATGGTCCAGTTCTACCTTGGTGGTCTAGTGCACCAGTTGAACGTACCAGAGTTTGGAATTCCACTAGGGCTGTACACGAAGGAGTTTATAGATGACAATGAACTCGACACCCTCCATCGCCACATCCACTACTCTCCCTCAAAGTACTGGAAAGACCTCATCCCTGCCTCAGCCACCTATGATCCTAGCCGCTCTAAGGCATCAGCCATCGCCCCATCCCTGCGATACCTACACGCCATCTTGGCCCACACTCTGACAGGACGGCGAGAGAGCACCGGTGTCGTCAATACTCATGACACCTATTTCTTGTAGAGCATGGCGAATGGGCATGTCTTTGACCTTGCCTATTTCATTTCCCTCGCCATTCGCCGTCAGACGGAGCGACATAGGAGAGGATTCATCTCTATCGGGCCCTATGTGACTCGATTAGCTCGGCACTTTGAGCTCCTCAATACAGTGGCACAATCATCCTCCCTCACTCTCATCAAGCAGATATCCCCACAGGGCATCTCGAGCATGCTACATATGAGGATGATCGAGAAACGATGTGAAACCTACCCTCCTCAGTCCCGCCTCATCCAATCCACCAAGGAGGAGGACCCAGAGGACATTACTAATGATGTCCCTCCACGTCATGAGGACCCACCGTCTCAGCCACCACCCATCCATCATCCAGTTCATGCGGCGGCTTTATACTCTGACATCTCTGAGTGTATTACTCGATTTGAGTAGCAGTGTTTTCAGCACTTTGATCACATTGATGCTACTCTTCATCAGACTTGTCAGCACCTTCACATCTTATCGCCACCACCACCTCACGAACCATCCGGCGATGACGATGTCTAAAGACTTTTATTTTTTTTTATTTCCACTTTTATCTTTATTTATCTTCTTTAAGTAATTTTTATTTATTTTCCTTTAATATTATTTTAAGTGTAGGTTCTATAATTTTTATTCAAAATTTTTTATTTTCGGCTATTTCATTACAAGTAATTATGCTTCCTTATATTTCCTAAAGAGTTCTTGATTTTATCACAGTTATAAAGAGCTCCAAAGCTCATTATCACATAGGAACTAAAAAATCAACTGGAAGCTCGACCACGACCATAGCTACTACTAGATATAATATTCTTTTGGCGCAGGACTTATAGACTAATGAACCTCTACCACCACCGGAGTATCCTCCTCCACTCTCATTATTGCCTTGGCCTATTATTCTCCATAACTCCAATTCAAGGAGTTCATTCATCATTTAGGAAGTTTCACTTCTCTCCCTATCTTATTATTATAGATCTATATTTTTCAATATATTTATCTTTGTACATTGAGGGCAATGTACATCTTAAGTGTGGGGGGTCTTTTATATCATTATCAGAAATCCCTGAATTTTGTCTTGTTCTCATGTGATCTTCTCATACCACTATTAGAAAGAATTTTGATTAAGTTATGATTTTTATTGATATGTCTTGAATTAAAACATAGGCATTTATGCATTGATTATTTAAACTTTAAGATATTAGGGAATCAAGCATGATAAGTTAATTTTTGAGAATTAAAATTTTTTTAGGTTGTTTCCCAAAGTTTAGATATTATCTTGAGTTGAAATTCACAAGTTTAAACATCAAAAAGCCATAATGTTTGTGAGATCTTGAGCCTTTAGAGCATATGTTATTTCTTTAATGCTCACTTTTATTATGAGTGCGTCAGTACTGATTTGTTATTCTAGAATTTGCTCGATTATGCATGTCAAGACCACACCATTTGATTTGATATGTCGAGATGATAAAGGCACTTAGGTTTAACCCACTCACTCCACAAAAGCCTACCTTCATAATTACCCCTAAGTGAACCCCTTTGAGCCTAACAAGCCATTAATTGATTTACCCTCGATATGAACGCATAACCCATTATTGTTGAAATCCCCTAATTTGATCCCTATTTTTGTTGAGATTTGATTTGAATTAATTGCTTAGCTATGTTGTACTCTTTGTTGCAATAATTAAGTTCTATGTTATTTGACTTGTTCTTAAAAAAAAACAATACTTACATACATATTAGTAGTTATTCGTCATTTTTGAGCTTGAGTATTAATTCCATATTCTGAGAGGAAGCTCATTTGTATTCAACTGATAATTAGTTATTTTTCTAGTTAGGTGATCTTTTTCAATTCAATCTCGATTCTAACCTTTTCTTTCAACTTGTGACCACACCCCCTAACCAAAGCCACGTTACAACCCTCTAAAGATCTTTTTGATTGATGTATCATCTCAATATATAGTGGTGGAGATTTGATTTCCATGCAAGCCTATGGTAATAACTTTTCATATTGACTAATGAGAGCTTTATTTGATGTCTTTAAACACCTCGAGTGATTTGAGTTAATCTTTAGTGAGGATGTTAAACTCTGTGATATTTTGATCAAAGATGATTACTTAGATGAGGGGGGACACCTACGTTGTCGTGATAAAATGCTCAACTTGGAATGTTTGAAACTTTGGTGTACTTTTAGTTGAATTTTCAATGTATGAATACTTATGGATTATTTTGAGATATTATTGATAGGGATTATAAATTGAGAAGAATTTATTTTGAATGTGAGTTGAGAATTTCGCTTGAGGACAAGTAAACGCTTAAGTGTGGGGGTATTTGATAAACCGTAATTTATACATATTTTATCCCATGCTTAGCACATTTTATGGATGGTTTCTCCTTAGATTTGGTGAATTCGATGCTTCTAATTCTTTAATTTCATGTTTTATACTTAGGTGAGCACATGAGAGTAAAAAGAGCGAGAAACGGGCCGAAAATGGAGAAAATGGACGCACATGGGAAATCAACACGGCCTGGACTTCCTCACACGGGTAAGCCACATGGCCGTGTCCATTTGGCAGGATCGAAGCATGACTTACACGGGTAGACTACACGCCCGTGCCTATTTAATAGCCTTGACCATGAGCTGGAGCAATTGCACATGGGCGTGTCACACGGGCATGTCCCTGTCGAGCCCAAGTATAGTCCTATTCGAAAAAGGCCACTTTTGAGGGGTCTTAGGCATTCAAAAGCCTATTTAAACACCTGAGAAGGCACTTAGAATAAGGACACAGAGTAGGAAGCAAGGAATTACTCAAGGGAAGCTGATTGATCCATCTCAGAAGCCGGATTCATAGTCAAGGCTGAAGATCTCCCTTCAATTTCCAATCAGGGGTTTTGGGTTTTCTTTATGTTTTGTATTCATTATTCTTCTGAGATTTTTTCTTTTTAATCATGAACTAAACCTCCTAAATACGTAAGGGGAATGAAACCTAAGACAAATCTTGTTATTATTATCTGAATTGTATGATAAACATTTGACTTGTTCTTAATTATGTGTTCTTAATTCTTGTCTTAATATTCCAGGATATTGATTCAAGTTAATGCGCCTATTAAGAGGAGCAAAAGTCCCTGTCTAAGGGTAAATTTGTCATAATTAAGCGGAGTTGATTGCACGCCTAGAGATAGGGTGATAAGATTTTGCCGGATTAGGGTGGAACCTAATAAGGGGAACCATAGATCGAGTTAATGCAACACTAAGGAATTAATTAGAAAGAGATTTCAATTAATCAACCTAGGGTTAAACGTTATTAGTCTCGAGAGAGATAATAATATAACTTAGGGATTTCTACGGATCAAGTCAAATGAATAAATCGTCTAATTTAGAGTCAAATAACAAGTGAAGTCTAGGTGGATTTTTCCTTGGGTATTGTCTTAATCAATCGAGTCTTCCCAAAAGCTTTTCCCTAATTTCTATCTTTGCACTCTTAGTTTAGTTAATTAGTTTAGATAAAAAAATCCCTTAATTTTTAAGCTAGATAATAAAAAGAAAGTAATTACTAGTACTCTTGGTTCCTTTGGGTTCGACAATTTGGTCTTGCTAAAGCTATACTACTATTCGATACGTACACTTGCCTTCATCATGATAATAGTTAGTTTCAAGAATGATGAATTATAAATTTTTAAAACCTGTCGCAAATATCACGTACCAGGAAAAATCGTAATTTTGTGAAAATCTGAGGGAAAAATGGTCAATTTTGCCCAATTATGAATTGTTGAATACCTAGATCAATAAAAAGATTAAATTTGTGAATTTTTATCGTTATAGATCAAGAACTACAAAATCCAGGCCTAGATCGGGGAAAAGCAAAACAAGTGGACTAAGCCGAACTAGTCGTCTACATTTTGTATACCGAGGTAAGTTGTATGTAAATAATGCAACTACATTGTTATCGATTGTGCATGATTTTTTATAGCATAAATTTCTTAATTGTGGTAATGAAAATACATGATGATAATAGAGATAATAGAACTCCCGATGAACCTTAGGAACAAATCGGATATTCATGCCATGACATTTGGGTCATTTGTGCACTAGTGTAAGATATGTCTGGAACATACATCGGCCACATTATGAGAGCCAGTGTATGACCATGTCTGGGACATGACATCGACATTGAGACAAAAGTTACTGTCAAACATGTCTGGGACATGCATTAGCCTCGTGAAGTAAGCCAGTGTAAGACATGCCTGGGACATGCATCGGCTACGAGATGTGTTAGTGTAAGACCATGTCTGGGACATGGCGTCGGCCTCGACTTTGAAATTCAGTGTAATACCATGCTTGGGACATGGCATCAACTTGATGAATGAGCCAATGTAAGACCATGTCTAGGACATGGCATTGGCATTATATCCTATGTTTGAGGCTTAGTGAATACCTGAAAACTTTCCAAATGGTTCAAACGTGAGAGTTTCAGTTTAAGTTAAAGGAGAAAAGTATAACCATGTTGTGAGTGATACAGGTGCTTATTCGAAATGTATGAGATGTGAGATCAATATATGCTATGTGAATTGTATCGGATAGTGATGATTAAGTTGTGCTTATACCTATTTTTGTACTATGGGCATGATAATGAATGGCAAAGTTGTTGTTATATTTATTTGCATGCAACTTACTAAGCTTTATGCTTACTCCCTCTCCTTTCCATTTTCTTATAGTGCCGCCTAATTAGCTCGATGATCATCAAACGTTGGAGGCATCGATCAAACTATCAACCAAAGCACTTGGTATAGTTGGTTTTATTATTTTGAATATGGCATGTATAGGGCTTTGACCTTTGAGTTTTGTGTCAATGTTAATTTGGTCAAATGTGTTGGCCCAATCTAATATTTGATTTATTTTGTAAAAGGCCATGAAAAATGGCTAATATTGAAAGTTATTATATGAATGCAATCTAGCCTTTCATGAATGTGAAGTTGTTGCCATTGTTGGTGTTAGATTGTGTTACAGGGTGGCAAAGGCTTGGTAGATAGCTTTATATTGTCCACACGGGTAGACACATGGGGCGTGTGTCTAAGCCATGTGTGACACATGGTCTGCTCCATGGGCGTGTTATCCGGCCGTGTGTCCCCTGCACGTAAAATTTGCAAGTTAGTATGCAAGGTAGTAAACACACGGGCAGAGACATGGCTGTGTGTCTCAGCCGTATGGAGGACACAGCCTCTGGCCACGGGCGTATGCCTTGGCCGTGTGCCTTAAATTGGATGCTGACGTTAGAAATAGAATGTTAAGGTTTTTAGACACGGGCTAAGAGATGGGCGTGTCATGGTCGTGTGAGGGACACAGGCAATGGACACGAGCGTGTGTCAAGCCGTGTGAAAACCTCTGTAGGCTCGAATTTAGAATTTAAATCACACGGGTATGGGACATGGGCGTGTCCCTAGATGCTTAGGCCGTGTGTGTCACATGGGCCATTACACGACCATGTTATAATGACCGCACGGGCGTGTTGTCCTTCCACACGGGCGTGTGCCCTGTTTCAAGAGTAATTTCTATTAAATCGGTTTAAGGTCCTGAGTTAGTTCCTAATGGTTTCCAATGAAAGTTTGAGGCCTCATAGGTCCACATTAAGGAGTTTAAACAAAGTTTGAAAAAAATTTTAAATTTGATCAAGTCTTGGTGACTCGGAAACATTTGATTGCATGTGTTTAAGTTTAGTAATGCCTCATATTTCGTCTTGACGTAGGGCACGGGTGTGGGGTGTTACATTTAGTGGTATCAGAGCTATGGTTTATCAGTTCTAGGACTAATCTAGTATGAGTACGAGTCTAGCTATACATGTCATAATTGTATATTGATAGTGTGACGACTCCTGATAAGATAAATTATGTTTTTATTTATTTAGTAAATGGATCCTGACGTAGCTATGGGATGCACCAGCTCTCGCTGAAGGGACTGCGCTAGTAGACAGTGGGCCCTTGACACTGAGTCAGGGTGGAGGGACTAGAGAAGCTTACCTCTACATGATGAACGCTTGGTACTCAGAGTTTGTTCGTGCGAATCCGAACACTCCACCTCCCCCACCTCATCTGATAAAACGTAATTTATACATATTTTTACCCCATGTTTAATGCATTTTATGGATAATTTTCCATTAGAATTGGTGAATTCGATGCTCCTAATGCTTTAATTTCATGTTTTACAGTTAGGTGAGCATAGGAGAGCGAAAGGAACAAGAAACGGGCCAAAAACGGAGAAAATGGGCCAAAGTACGAAATCAACACGGGCTGGGCCTCCTCACATGGGTAGACCACACGGCCGTGTCAATTTGGCAGGCTCAAGCATGGCCTGAAGTAATCCGCACATGGGCGTGTCACACGGGCATATCCCTGCCGAGTCCAAGTTGAGGCCAATTCGGAAAAGACTAATTTTGAGGGCTTTTAGGCATTCCAAAGCCTATAAATACACCCTAGAGAATGAAGAAAGAGGAGGGGAGAGTAGAGGGTAAGGAATTACTCCAAGAAAGCTGATTGATTCATCTCAGAAGCTGGATTTATAATCAAGACTGAAGATCTCTCCTCAATTCCCCTTCAGGAGTTTTGGGTTTTCTTTATGTTTTGTATTCTTTATTATTCTGAGATGTTTTCTTATTTAGTTATGCACTAAATCCCCTAAATACCTAAGAGGAAAGAAACCTAAGATGAATCTTGTTATTATTTTCTGAATTGTATGATAAATATTTGACCTGTTCTTAATTATGTGTTCTTAATTCTTGTTTTGATATCCCAGAATACCGATTCAAGATAAGCTATTATTCAGAGGAGGAATAGACCCTATTTAAGAGTACAATTGTCATAATTAAGCGGAGTTGATTGCATGCCAAGATATAAGGTGACAAGATTTTGCCGGATTAGGGTGAAACCTAATAAGGGGCTCCATAGATCGAGTTAATTTAACCTTAGAGTGTTAACTAGAGAAAAGTCTCGGTTATTCAATTTAGGGATTAGATGTTATTAGTCTTGAATAGGGATAATAACATAACTTAGGGATCTCTAAAGAACAAGTTAAATGAATAAATCATCCAATTCAGAGCCAGAATAACAAGTACAGTCTAGGTGGATTTTTCCTTAGGTATTGTCTGCATTCAATCGATTTTTCCAAAAGCAATTCCCCAATTCCATTCTCTGTGCGTTCTTAGTTTAGATAATTAGTTAGTTAAAACAAAAACTCTTTATTCTTAGGCTAGATAATAAAGACAGTCATTACTAGTTCTTTTAGTTCCTTTGGGTTCGACAATCCGGTCTTGCTAAAACTATACAACTGTTCGATAGGTACACTTGCGTACATTGCGATAATAGTTAGTTCAAGAATGAGTAATTATAAATATTTAAAACCTATCATGAAATTACGTGATCAAGTTTTTGGTGCCGTTGCCGGGGAACTGAAATATTAAGAACACTCATTTTTTATTACTTTAGCCATTTATTTTTCGTGCAATTTAATTTATTATTATTATTTATTAATTTACTTTTTCCTTCTCTTGGCAGGTTTTTATAGTTTATAACTCGAAGAAATCCGTTAGGACCATTACTTTTTGACAAAGAAATCAATCGTACAATTCGCAGAAATCAAAGAGAAATAAGGCGAAGCTTAAGATACACAGACAACGAGCAAGAAGACAATACTCAACCCCCAACCAAAGAGATGGCTCAAAACCAAGGCAATCAGCTACCTCCTACAATTGTAGTTAATCAAAATCCTGCTCCATGCACTATGTATGATTATGCTAAACCTTCTTTAATAGGAACTGAATCGATTATAGTTAGACCTGATGTAGCTGCAAATACTTTTGAATCAAAACCTAACACTATTCAAATGATACAGCAATTTGTTCAGTTTGATGGTTTACAGGATGAGGATCCCAACGCTCATTTAGGCAACTTCTTAGAACTATGCGATACATTTAAAATTAATGGTGTCTCTGATGATGCCATTCATCTTCGGTTATTCCCTTTTTCATTGAGGAACAAAGCTAAACAGTGGTTGAACTCGTTACCACGAGGGTCAATTACTACTTGGGAACAAATGATTGAAAATTTTTTACTAAAATATTTTCTACCGGCTAAAACAGCTAAATTACGTAATGATATCTCTTCTTTTGTGCAGATGGATTTAGAAACACTCTACGATGCATGAGAGATATACAAGGACCTTTTGAGAAGGTGCTCTCACCATGGGTTACTGCTTTGGCTACAGGTTCAAACGTTCCATATGGCCTGAATATTTCGACTCGACAAATGGTTGACGCAACTGCTGGTGGAACCATCAATAATAAAACACCTGAAGATGCCTATGAGTTTATAGAGGAGATGTCACTGAATAACTATCAGTGGCAAGTCATGAGGACAAAGCCAACGAAAACAGCCGACATTTATAACGTCGATTCGGTCACCATGCTCTCTAATTAGGTAGAACTCTTAAATAAAAAGATTGACGATTTTCTTAGTTCTTCACAAGTTCACCCAGTAATGTAGTGCGAAGCAAGTGGAGGTGGAACAAGCTATTCGGAATACCAACCTTATGGCCATAATATGGATAACGAGCAATTAAACTACATGGGTAATAATCCTGGACCTCAAAACAATCCATATAGTAATGCTTACAATGTAGGTTGGAGGAACCCCTAATTTCTTGTGGAGCGGTCAAGGAAATCAAAGACCACAACCACCTCCAGGCTACCAACAACCACCCTACCAACAGGAAAAGAAGCCAAACCTTGAAGAGATGCTCCCAAATTTTATTTCGGTGTCAGAAACTTGTTTTCAGAACACCGAGACAGCACTTAAAAATCAGAAAATGTCGATCCAAGGGCTCGAAACTCAGATAGGCCAGCTTTCCAAACTAATTTTTGAATAACCACAAGGTAGCTTGCCAAGTAATACTGAACCCAACCCAAGGGAACAGCTCAACGCATTTAATATTCAAGATGAAGAAGGAGTTGTTGAGCCTGAACCAGAACTGAGGCAAGAAACTGTGGTAAGCAAAGGTCAAGGTGAGGTAGATAACAATAAAAACAAAATGGTGAATGTCGAATATAAACCTCATGTGCCATACCCCAATGCAACAAGGAAAGACCGCTCAGATGAACAATTTGGTAAATTCCTTAAACTCTTAAAAAATTACATATTAACTTATTGTTTATTGAAGCCCTATCGCAGATGCCAAACATAATGAAATTTTTAAAGGAACTTTTAGCAAATAAGCTGAAGTTGGACGAGGCATCGCACGTGGAGCTAAACGCAGTTTGCTCAGCTATTCTCCAAAATAGACTACCGAACAAACTAAAAGATCCAGGGGGTTTTACAATTCCTTGCTTAATTGGTAGTTTAGATGTTAATAATGCATTAGCTGATTTAGGGGCTAGTATTAACGTCATGCCCTACAAAATGTTTAAGCAATTAGGTCTCGGGAAACCCAAACAAACTAGGATGAGCATTCAATTAGCAGATAAAACTATAAGGTTCCCTAGGGGTATTATTGAAGACGTACTAGTTAAAATCGATAAATTTATATTTCCCATTGACTTTATTGTTCTAGATATAGAGGAGGATAGCAACACTCCTTTAATTTTGGGAAGGCCCTTTTTAACAACTGCTAAAACGATTATTGATGTTGGCACAGGTAAACTCACACTCTGTGAGGGAGACGAAGCAATCACCCTTCAAGCTCACAATTCTAACAACACATCAGGAATTGAAGGTGATCGTTTAACCTATTCTCCTAGAACTGACAATATGGTACAACCTACTTTACAGGAAATGAGTTTGAAGGATGAACGCGACTCATTCTCAAGCAATAGTAGAGGACCTGTTCATGAAGATCGAAGATTACAAATCGAGGAACTCAAAGAATGGCGGACGCATAAACTAAGAACACCCGACAAACTAAATATACGACAGAACGAGCTTAATACCTTTCCAAATCAACTTAAGATTGGAGATAAAGTCTTATTAAATACCGTAGATCCCCACATTGTCGCTACCACACCGAATGAAGAAATCCCTCTTACGGTACTTAGTATCTTTCCATTCGGTACGATCGAGGTAAAGCACCCCAAGTTTGGCACTTTTAAGGTAAACAACACCCGTTTAAAATCTTATTTTGATGAGTTGATGATAGGAATGAGGAGTATGAACTTTTAAGGTAAACTACCATGATTATTCAACGGAGAGGTAAGTCAAGCTTAGACTATAAATAAGCGCTTCTCAGGAGGCAACCCGAGCACTAACTGTATTAACTTCTTTAAAATTTATTCTTCAACATCTAACTTACTAATGGAGCTCTCAAATACAGGATTTCCATAGAGACAAGGCCAAGCACACGGGCATGCTTATGGCCTTGTGAAAATAGGGCAAGGATTTCCCTAAACACGGGCTATAAAAAAATGCCAAGACTATGCGACATGGCTGTGGTCGAGCTTGCCAAAACAACACGGGTGTGCGACACAATCGGGTGGAAGACCCATGGTTGAAACTGAGAAACTAGCACGGGCGTGCATCACGCCTGTGTCTAACACCTGTGGTCAAACCTGTCAAATTAACACAGGCGTGGGGCATGCACACACGGATGTGGGAGAAGCAAACGAAGCTAGACATGATCGTGCGACACGACCGTGTGAACCCACATGCCCGAGGAACACGGGCGTGTACTAAATGTCAGACGTGCCCAAATTCAAAATTCACGAATCACACAAGCTGAAATTGGGAAACACGGGCCGTATAGCCCAAAATCTATAAATACCCTGCACTATTCACTTTCTTCCCCATTCAAAAACCCTAACCCTAGCCACTGCAACTCCACACGGCCTCCCTGCCATGCCCGTGCACCGCTTCCCACTCCATTTTTGACACTCAATCTCTCTCCCTTAGTGTTTGTTTACTCCTTTCACTTCTATTTTACTTATTACTAATGCTTATTATTAGCATAATCTTCATTGCTTTTGAACTATTTTTCATTTTGCTCATTATTTTATCATTTAGTTTGCATTCTTAGGTTAGCTATCATACATTTCGTGTTAAATCGAGTTATTAAGAAAACCTCATACCCATGACTTTACTATGCTTATTGTCATGATATTTCCATGCCAATGTCTATCATTTAATTTGCATTCTTCGATTATTTACCATACATCTCATGTTAAAATAAGTTGTTAGGAAAACCTCACTCTTTTGTCATACACATGCCATTACTACGCCCATTCTCATGCCATTACAATGATAATGTCACGAAATTATTATATTAGTTATGTTTGGTTGTGGCTGAAATTCTGATTTTTATTTGAAAATTGAATTCCTTTTACTTTGACCACTCATTAAGATGACTTGATGATTCTAATCGTAGGTACCATGTTGTCTTCACGAGGAAAGAAAACTGTCGTGCTTGTCTTGAAGAAAATGAAGGGAGCGTCATCTTCTGCGGGTCCAACCACGGAAATTAGTCACCCTCTCCTGCAATTCCCCTAAGGGCCCCAGGAAGAGCTTTTCCAAATACTTCGGGCCCAACCTTTAATTGTGGGCCGCTGCATCGACTGGGCTGTCATAGAACAAGTTCAGTTGGCTGATGCGATTTGGGCCCTCCTAACCACTGACCTTGGGAGCTGTTCTTTGGGATCATCGAACCAACATACCTCGAGCTCACGATGGAACTATGCTCAACGTTCTATCTTCTGACTGTAATGACAAATTACGATGATCCCAGCATAGTCCAGTTTCGCCTAGGTGGGTTAGTACGCTAGCTAAGCGTCCCAGAGTTCGGTGCTGTACTAGGCTTATATATGGAGGAGTTCAAGAAGGAAAATGAGCTACATGCTCTCACTCGCTACATACATTTTTCTCCCTCGAAAGTGCTGGCACACTTTGGCCCCAGGCGCAGCCTCCTACAATCCTAGTCGTTCCAAAGCATTAGTTCTCCCACCATCCCTGAGGTACTTACATGCCATTTTAGCTCACACAATTACAGGGAGGCGAGAGAGCACTGGCATTTTCAACACTCACGCGCCTACTTCTTATGGTGTATTTCGTAAGGGCAGGTCATCGACCTTGCCTATTTTATCGCCCTCGCTATTCAGCACCAGACGGAGCGGCATAGGAAGAGGGTCATCTCCATTGGCCCCTATGTAACGCGATTGGCTCGACACTTCGGGCTCCTTGACACCGTGGCCCAAGAATCATCCTTGACCCTCATTGGCCAAATGTCTCCACAAGGCATCTCGAGCATGCTTAGCATGAGGA
Organism: Gossypium arboreum; assembly: GCF_025698485.1. NCBI lineage: Eukaryota > Viridiplantae > Streptophyta > Magnoliopsida > Malvales > Malvaceae > Gossypium > Gossypium arboreum. The sequence continues at coordinate 20,787,646 of NC_069071.1, forward strand.
TGATCGAGAGGCGCTGAGGAACCTACCCTCCTCAATATCGTCTCGCCCAGTCCACCGAGGAGGAGGCCTACGAGGACATTCTTGATGATGTCCCTTCATAACACTAGGACCCCCCACCCCAGCCACCACCACCCTCTCGTCCAGTTCATGCGGCAGCTTCATATGCTGACATCTCTGAACGCCTCACTCGATTCGAGCAGTAGTGTTTTCAACGATTTAACAACATTGATGCTACTCTACAGCAGATTTGTCAGCAGCTCCACATCTCATCGCCAGTCCCACCTCGCGAACCATCCAGCAATGAAGATGTTTAAAAACATTTCTTTATTATTTTATGTTTTTAATTTTTATTAAAACTACTTTTTATTTTTATTAGATTTTAGAAATTTTATTTTTAATTATTAATTTCGGTTATTTCTTTTTGAGTAATTATTCTTCCTAATATCTCCTAAAAAGTTCCTGATTTTATCACAGTTATGTAGAGCTCTTAAGCTCATCATCACATAGAAACTAAAACTCCATCGGGAAAGGTTCTCCATGACTGCCATGTCCTGCTCGCCCACGACCATAGCTACCACTAGAGATAATATCTTTTTGGCGCAGGACTTATGGCCTAATGAACCTCTACGACCGCCAGTGTATCCTCTTCCACTCTCGAACCAATTACTTTCCAGAACTCCAGTTTGAGGAATTCATCATACAGGAAGTCTCACTTCTCTCCCTATCTTATTTTTATACTCTAATATCTATCTTTGTACATTGAGGGCAATGTACATCTTAAGTGTGGGGGGTATTTATTTCATTATCAGAAAAATCTCTGAATGACTGCCTTGTTCTCTTGAAAAGCTCTCATATCATATTTACGATAAATTTTGATTAATTTTTGATTGATATATCTTGAATTAAAACATAGGCATTTATGCATTGATTGTTTAAACTTTAAGACATTAGAGAATCAAGCATGATTATTTGATTTTTAAGAATTTAAAATTTTAGGCTGTTTCCCTAAAATTTAGGTATTACTTTGAGTTGGGATTCACAAGTTTTAAACATCAAAAAGCCATAATTTTTGTGAGATTTTTTAGGCTTTTGAGTATCTATTAATTCTTTCATGCTCACTTTTATTATTGCTTTGAGTGCGTCAGTAGTGAACTGCTATTCTAGAACTTGCTTGATTATTCATGTTGAGACCACACCATTTGATTTGATATGTCAAAATGATTAAGGCACTTAGGATTAACCCACTCATGCCTTGAAAAACCTACCTCCACAATTAACCCCGAGTGAACCCCCTAGAGCCTAACAAGTCATTTCTTGTATTACCCTTAATATTAACCTTTAACACATTATTGTTGAAATCCCCTAAATTAATTTAAGCCCCATTTTTGTTGAGATTTGAATTGAAATAATTGCTTAGCTATGTTTTATTCTACTCTGTAATTTAATGTGTTCTTAAAAAAAAACCATGTATACATATTAGTAGTGATCTTTTGCTTGTAAGCTTTAGAAGTTAAATTCCTTAGTCTAAGAAGAAGCTCTATTGTACACAATTGATGATTAAATCTTTTTCTAGTTAGGTAGTTTTTCAATTCAATCTCAATTCTAACCCTTTCTTTTAGCTTGTGACCACACCCCCTAACCAAACCTCATTACAACTCTGCTAATGTTAGACTAATAGCTATTGTTATATGAAAACTCTGCTAATGGCAAGTAGTCTTCCCAACTGCCTTAGAAATCTATCACAGAACTCCTTAACATGTCCTCCAATATCTGAATCACACTTTCTAACTGACCTTCTGTCTGAAGATGGAACGTAGTACTAAAGTCCAACCTTGAACCTAAAGCCTCGTGTAACTTCTTCCAGAACCGAGACGTGAAGCCAGGATCTCTATCAGATATTATAGAAACTGGTACTCCATGTAGTCTCACTATCTCAGCCACATACAGTTTAGCCAGCTTCTGCAAAGAATAATCAGTACGAACTGGTATAAAATGGGCAGATTTGGTCAACTGATCCATGATGACCCATACTGAATCCTTCTTAGTAGGCATTAAGGGCAACCCACTAAAGAAGTCCATAGTCACTTTCTCCCACTTCCAAAGTGGAATCTTAACTGGCTGAAGCAATCCTAAAGGTAACTGATGTTCAGCCTTAACTTGCTAGCAAGTTAGACATTTACTCACAAAATCAATAACTTCACGCTTAAGACCTCGCCACCAATAGAACTTACGAAGGTCCTGGTACATCTTATTTCCGCCAGGATGCATAGCATAGGGACTACTATGCTCATTTCGCAGTATAGACTGCCTCAAATTAGTATCCTTCGGTACACAGATTCTCCCACGGAAACAGAGTACCCCTTCGCTATTCAGTCCAAAATCTGATGTGCTACCACTCTCAATCTGTCAGAATCGAGAACCCAGTGACTCATCCTCCAATTGTTTACCCTTAATTTGTTCAATCCACATCAATTTAACCTGAAGTTCAGCCAATATACTACAATCGTCAAACAAGCTGAGACGAGCTAACATTGCCCTCAGATCAGTCATAGCCCTACAGCTCAGTGCGTCAGCCACCACATTGGCCTTACCAGGAAGGTATTCAATCGAACAGTCATAATCCTTAAGTAGCTCAATCCATCTACGCTGCCTAAGATTTAGCTCTTTCTGAGTGAGGAGGCACTTGAAGCTCTTATGATCAGTGTAAATGATACACTTCTCACAATATAGATAATGCCTCCAAATTTTCAGTGCGAATACCACTGTGGCCAACTCCAAGTCGTGCGTTAGATAATTTGCCTCATGAGTCTTAAGCTGACAAGACGCATAGGCTAGTAACTTACCCTCTTGCATCAACACACATCCCAACCCAACATGTGATGCATCGTTGTACACAGTGAACTCTTTCCTAGACTCTGGCTGTATTAAAATAGGGGCCTCAGTCAGAACTTTCTTAAGCTTCTCAAAACTTCCTTACTATGCATCAGTCTAGTAAAACAGCATACCCTTACACAACAACTTCATCAAAGGTGTAGCAATCAATGAAAAACCTTCAACAAATCACCAATAATACCCTGCCAGTCCTAGAAAACTATGAATTTCGGATACAGTCATAGGCGGCTTCCAATACAGAACAGCCTCAATTTTTCAAGGATCAACCCTAATCCTTTCAGCAGATATCACATGGCCCAGAAATGGTACCTCTCGCAACCAAAATTCACACTTGTTGCTCCCCTTTAGCATATACAATTATTTCTCCCTTAGAATCTGCAGAACCACTCAGAGATGTGCATCATGTTCATCCTCAATTCTCAAATACACTAGAATGTCATCAATAGAAACCACTACAAACCGATCCAGATAGGACAGGAACACTCGGTTCATCAGATCCATAAAAGTTGCTGGTGCATTCGTCAATCCAAACGGCATCACTAGGAACTCGTAATGACCATAACGAGTTCTAAATGCTGTCTTATAAACATCAGTCTTTTTAACCCTCAGTTGATGGTACCCCGATTGAAGATCAATCCTAAAGAAAACTAAAGCTCTATGAAACTGATCGAACAGATCATCAATCCTCGGTAAGGGGTACTTATTCTTAACGGTCAATTTATTCAATTACCGGTAATCGATCCACATGGGCATGGATCCATCATTCTTTTTCACAAACAAAACTAGTGCTCCCCGTGGAGACACACTAGGTCAGATGAACCCTTGATCTAATAACTCTTGAATCTAAGCCTTAAGCTTCATAAGCTCCTTTGGTGCCATTCTATAAGGGGCGATAGACACTGGAGCTGTACCAGGCAGGAGCTCAATCCCAAACTCAACTTCACAGTTTGGAGGTAACCTAGACAGCTCATCAGGAAAAACATCCAAAAAATGTTTAACTATTCTGATATCCTTAATAGAAGAAACCTTAGAATCTGAAACACTGATGTAGGCTAGATGCGCCCAACAACCCTTACGAACCAATTTCTCGGCCCTTAATGCAGATATCACATTTGACAAGTAGTTCCGGCGCTCCCCAATTACAACTACCTCATCACCCATTACAGTTCTTGGTACCATCCACTTAGTAGCACAGTCCAAGCTTACACGACGCTTAACCAGCCAGTCCATTCCCAAAATTAAGTCAAATTCTCCGAAAGAAAGTTCCATCAAATCCGCAAAAAGGATAACTCCTTAAACCTTCAAAGGCACATCTCTGAACCGTTTATCTACCCTTACAGACTGCCCCAATGGACTCAACACAGTAACCCCACTTGGAGTACTCTCAACCAAGATATCTAATGTCTTAGACACATTACAAGCTATATATGAATGAGTAGATCCTATATCTATCAGTGTAGTATAAGGTACATTATAAATGAAGAACGTACCCGTGATAACATCTAGAGCATCTCCATCCTCTCGGCGGTGTACAACATAAACCAAAGCTGCCTGCCTCGCCTCAGTGCGACCAACACCTCTACCCGCTGCCCTTTGATTACAACCCATACCATTACCACCTCTAGCCTGACCACGGCCTCTCGGTGGCTGCTAAATACCCCTCGGAAGTTATACAGTACCCATACCAATAGCTTGCATCTAATCGGGGCCTCCGTGGACAATCTCTGATACGATGCTCCAATGATTCGCATCTTAGACATGCCCCAATCCTTTTCCAGCACTCATTCTGATGGCGTCTCCTACAATTTGCACAGGGCTGCAGCCCAATAGCAGCAATAGGGGCCCCAACTTTGACTGTTCCAACAACTCTGACCTTTTTCTTAGGCCTCAGAAATAAACTTGAGGGCTCTGAATCCCTCTTGTTCGTACCTCTCTCCTTCTCATAGTTTCGGCGCTCAGCGCGCTTCACATCCTTGGCAATCTTCTCCTTATCCACTAAAGCAGCAAAATCTTATTCCCTTTGTAGAGCTATCAAAACCCTTAGGCTGTGCCTGTGGCCATCTTCTAAATGGACACACAGCTCGTACTCAGTTGCCACCATCTCATGGGGCTAATAACAACAATTTAGCCTCATATTCGACCACTGATTTATCCCTCTGTGCCAGATTTAGAAACTCTCTCCTCCGGGCATCAACATAACTAGCGCCCACATATTTTCCCTGGAACACAGTCTTGAAAAATTCCTAAGTCAACCGATCGAGCTAAGTGCCCTCTTTAACTGTAAGCCACCACCGGTAAGCCTCATCTCTCAGTAGTGATACTGTACCTTTTAGTTTCTGCTCGGGGGTACAGTCGAGATCATCCATGATCCTTTTCATGGCCTCAATCCAATATTCAGTGACATTAGGGGCAACTCCAACAATTCCCTTAAAAATCTCAGCTCCATTGGATCAGAGTCGTTCCGTAACCGACCCACAGTTTATAGTACCAGTATTGGGCCCAATGACCCTCTCCAGAATCCGTAACATAGCTTGGGACATCCGTATCATATTGATGCCAATGTCCCAGACATGGTCTTACACAAAATCACACCTCGGAAGTCCTAATGTCATGACATCAGTATCCTATACTATTCCCAAGGTTCATACGGGGCTTTCAACTTTGTAACTCAATCAATTCATGCTCGAAACAAGTCCTCCAATACTCAATTCAATTTGGCAACATATATAAATATACAATTCATTTCAGCAATATTTACATTTAAATTTAAAAACATTTATTTTCATTTGAACTTACCTCGTACGGAAACGAACGGATCAGAACAACTATTCAACAACTTTCGACTTCTCCCGATCCAAATCTGATTTCTTTCTTTCTTGATCTAAATAAATTCAAATTTAACTTATTTAATCACACATTCATTCAATTTCACCCAAAAACACATAAATAGGCATTTTGCACTTTAGCCCTTGACATTTCATATTTTCACAATTTAGTCCCTATTTCAAAACAACACAAAATTTCATCAAACCCAAGGATGGCCGAATCTGCTCTAGGTCCATAGAAGCCCATTAATTCCATTTATTTCACATTTTAACCCCTCAATTTACAAATTTCACAATTTAATCCTTAATAAGCATTTTTTATCAAAAATCACTTAATAAACTATGAAAATATAACAACAAATATTTATTTTTCATCATCAAACAACAAAAAGCTCAAATATTCATCAAAGGCATTTTACAAATTCATCATCAAATCCAAAAATTAAAGCATGGGCTAGCTAATATATGAAGCAACGATCTCAAAAAAGTAAAAATCATCAAAAGTCGAACAAAAATCTCATACCAATTGAAGCTTCAAATGGTCAAACCCTAAATAGCCATGGTTGTCTTCTTTCTTCTTCAAATTTCGGTAAACAAAGATGAACACTCCACTAACCTTTTGTTTTATTTTAATTTATTAACATTAATACATAATTTACCATCTTACCCATGGCTATTTAACTTATAAATTAATTAATGGTTGTCCATAAATGTCCACTTACTCTAATCTAATCTTAGTCAAATAACATTATAAGGACATCCAATTAAATAAATCATCGAAAATAAGCACTTAAACAATTAGTATGCCACTTTTACATTTTACGCGATTTAGTCACTTAATTAAATTAACTAACCAATTGGTAATATTAAATCACGAAATTTTCAAACATATCAAATAACATGTTGTAAACACCAAAAATAATATTAAAATAATTTTACGACCTTGGATTTGGGGTTCCAAAATCACTATTCTAATTTAGCTAAAATCGGATTGTTACAACTCTCCCTCCTTAGGGATTTTCATCCTAGAAAAACTTACCAGTGAATAGGTTTGGATATTGCTCTCTCATAGCATTCTTGGGCTCCCATATAGCTTCTTCAATCCAGTGTCTGTGCCATAATACTTTCACTAATGAAATTTTCTTATTTCTTAGTTCTTTGACCTCACGATCTAAAATTCGGATCGATTTTTCTTCATATGTCATATCAGACTGAATTTCAATCTTAGACGGGGAAATCACATGCAAGGGATCAGATCAACATCGTCGAAGCATTGATATGTGAAATACTTTATGAATCTTTTCTAACTCAGGTGGCAACAACAATCTATAAGCAACCGGCCAATACGCTCGATAATCTCATACAGCCTGATGAATCTCGGACTTAACTTTCTTTTACGACAGAACCGAAGTATTTTCTTCCACGGAGAAACTTTTAAAAACACTTTATCCCTGATCTAAAACTCAATATCTTTCTGTTTCAAGTCTGCGTACGATTTCTGACGATCTGACACTGCTTTCAAACTATCACAAATCACTTTCACTTTTTGTTTAGTCTCTTTGATCAACTCAACTCCGTGAATCTTATTCTCGCTAAGCTTTATATGGTGCCATTTTTATACTCGATTGAAAGCTATTAGTATACGCAAATTCAATCAATGGAAAGTATCGTTCCTATATACCTTCAAACTCAAGAATGCAACATCTTAACATATCCTTGAGTATTTGAATAATCCGCTCGGATTGACCATCTATTTGAGGATGAAAAGCAGTACTAAAGTGTAGCTTTGTACCTAGTGCATCTTGCAGTTTCTTCCAAAACCATGATGTGAACCTCAGATCTCTATCTAAAACAATAGAAATTGGTACTACGTGCAATCTCACAACCTTGGAAATGTACAACTCAGCTAACTTTTCGAGTGAATAATCCATTCGTATTGGAATGAAATGAGTCGATTTGGTCAGTCTATCAACAACCACTCATATCAGATCTTTCTTACTGGGAGACAGGGGTAAACCCGATACAAAATCCATAGTGATTCTGTGCCATTTCCACTCGGGAATCACAACTGGCTGCAAAAACCCAGACAGTACTTGATGCTCAACTTTGACTTGCTAACAGATTAAACATTTCGAAACAAATTCAGAGATATCACGCTTCATACTAGACCACCAGTAAAACTATTTCAGATTGTTATATATTTTCATACTTCCCGGATGAACAGATAACAAACTACTATGAGCTTCATTTAAAATCATCTGAATCAACTCTAAATTTCTCGAGACACATAATCGGCCTCTGAATCTCAGACAATTATCAGCATAAACCTAAAATTTTGAATCAGTGTTCGAATCACATTGAGCTCGTTTTGCCAACATTTCTTTATCAACTTTTTGAGCTTCACAAACCTACTGTAAAAACAACGATCTTGCTTTCATCTCAGCTACAATTGCGCAGTCATCAGATAGGGCTAATTGAGTATTGATTGCACGTAGAGCAAACAAAGATTTCTGACTTAATGCATCAGCAACAACATTGGCCTTTCCTGGATGGTAGTCAATCACTAGCTCGTAAAATTTTAATAATTCCAACCTTCTCTGCTGCCGCAAATTCAAATCCTTCTGAGTCATCAGATATTTCAAACTCTTGTGATCTGAATAAATATGACATTTCTCTTCGAACAGATAGTGGGGCCATGTAACACCCCTTACCCGTTATCGTCATTTAACAGATACAAGGTATTACCGTAACATAACATATACCAAGATAGAAATATGTCATCCCATTTGATAATGCATCGTATAACATATATCTTGAACAATATTAGCCAACTTTTATGGCTTGTACAAAGTAATCGGTCGAGTAATCAGAACTAATATTTTAAACCTAGACAAATATGACACATAACAAAATAATTTTTGCCTACTATACATGCCATAATTCAAAACATTTAGTTCAAATACCCCAAAGTATGATAGTGCGGTAGATCTTCACGATCCTTGACTCTGAGCAAGTCGGAGAACACTATAAGACAAAAGAGAGAAAACGAAGTAAGCTTATAGCTTAGTAAGTAGTATGTAAATACTAATTTAAGAATCTAACATGTTTACACAACAATTCAAGTATGTCTACTTTAACTTCACTACTTATTCCACTTCGATTAAGCTGTCTCTGCTGTGTCATATTCACTAAATAAATCATAACTCGAGTTACAAAACTCGAAATTCATATCCGTAAAATTTCCTGAATCTAGACTCATAAAGCTTCTTGCTAAATTTTTTTATAATTTTGGTTCAGCAGATTAGTACAGTTTATTAGTTAAAGTTTCCCCTGTTACACAGCTCGACTGGCCTGACCTCTGTCCACTACGAATTGAATTTATCTCAGTACATAACTCAAACAACCCTGAAGTCTGTTGTATTTAAAACTAGTCTCAATAAGGAATTTAGGCATGTAAACTATATTTCTTAGTTTTCTTTGTACAATTTTTAATGATTTTTCAAAGTGGAAACAGGGGATCACGTATTCATCCTGAGCAAGTCAGTTACAATTGTAAATATCTCAAAATATAGAATTCCTTTTCTTGCCCTGCTTCTTTTATATGAAAGTAGACTCATTAAGCTTTAATTTAACATCTCATTCAACCTCTAATTATATTCCTTCTATTTTTGGTGATTTTTCAAAATCACGTCACTGCTGCCATCTAAAAACAGCTTTAATACTAATTTCACTCTTTCACACATTCTTTATGCTAACCTCATTTTATCGTATATATGTATATGCCACAATTCATTTTCACCACATTTCATTCACTATAAGTGTAGGTCCAAACCACAATGTCACCACAAAACCATCCCGTTGAACAATTCGGATCAATCCTCGATATTTAACGGTTTCAAAGACACAAACCCCACCATCATACTTCATTTAGTTCGGCTCTCTTGTACACATGGGGAACACTTAGTACCACTCATGCGACCTAGCCGATTTGTCTCAGTAGCTCTCTTGTCTACATGGTGTCCTTCACTTGGAATCACGCATGCGACCTAGCTACATTTATCTTTCACGTAGCTCTCTTGTCTACATGGTGTCCTTCACTTGGAATCACGCATGCACCTAGCTACATTTATCTTTCACGTAGCTCTCTTGTCTACATGGGATACATCTCGTATCACGCATGTGACCTAGCTACTACAGGGTGTCTCGTAGCTTTCTTGTACACATGATGTGCACTCAAGATCATACATGTGACCTAGCTACGCCCTCTATTTCATTCGATCTCTCAAATGTTCAACCGGATCTCTCTCTCAGTATTTATTTCCATTCTTCCCATAGTCAATTTATATTTTAACATCAGCTAGTATATTTATATAATAGGCTGAAATATAAGAATGTACATGAAATTATTGTAATATTTACATACAACTTACCTTGGTGCAAAATATGGAAATTTTGCAATTTAGTCCAAAACTTTTTCTTTCCCCTGCTCGAGGTCGGCCTCACCTTTCTTGATCTATAATAACACATTTAGCTCATTTAATACTCATACTATTTATTTCCATCCAAAATCACATTGTAGAAAAATTACATTTTGCCCCTAACTTTTACAAAATTACAATTTTGCCCCTAGGCTCGGGAATTTAATTTCAGCCCTTATTCTTATGTTTTATGATATGCTGAACATTTTCTCTTCTACAACAACATCAAATTCCCACTCTATCATATAGTTATGAACATTAGGTATTTTTACCGATTATGCTGCTTTTACTCGCTTTCACTTAAAACCGAGTAGCACAAATTATTTAACACAATTTAAAACCTCATATTCTATCATAAAACATCAAAATACACAAATTTCACCTATGGGTATTTTTCCAAATATGAACCCTAGGTTAAATTATTACTAGCATAAGCTTAATCGAGCTTCCGGATTCCAAAACGTAAAGAACATTAAAACGGGGCTTAGAATCACTTACTATGGAGCTTGAAAGTTGAAGAATCCCTAGCTATGGAGAGAGTGAAGTTTCGGCAGCAACTAAATGGGGAAGATGACTATTTTGTGTTATTTTTCCCATTTTATTTCATTTAATATCAAAATGACTAAAATACCCTTACTACTAAACTTTCCAAAATTCCTTCCATGTCCTAAATTTGTCCATGAACTTAAAATTGGTAGAATTGCTATTTAAGACCTCCTAATAAATATTTCAAAACAATTTCATACTAAAAATTTCTAGTATGCAAATTTTGCAACTTATTCGATTTAGTCCCTACTTTCAATTTAAACACTTTAGGCATAGAATTTCATCACGAAATTTTCACACAATCATGCAATCATATCATAAACCCCAAAATATTTATAAAACAATTATTTCTATCTCGGATTTGTGGTCACGAAACCACTATTCCGATTAGGCCCTAATTCGGGTTGTCACAATTCTCCCTTTAGAGATTTTCGTCCCAAAATCTTACCCAGAAAGAGGTTTGGGTACTGTTTCCTCATAGCTTCCTCAGTTCCCACATAGCCTCTTCTATCCCATGTCCGTGCCACAATACTTTCACTAAGGCTATACTTTTGTTTCTTAACTGCTTAACTTCTCGAGCCAAAATCTTTATTGGTTCCTCCTCATAGGTCATATCCGATCGAATCTCAATTTCATTGGGAAATCACATGTGAAGGATCGAACGATAACGTCGCAACATTGATACATGAAACACATTATGAATCTTTTCTAACTCTGCCGGTAAGGCCAACCGATATGCCATCGGTCCAATTCTCTCAGAATCTCAGACGCCCAATAAAACGCGGACTCAACTTGCCTTTTCGACTAAATCTCGAATCTTTTCCATGGTGACACCTTCAAGAACACTTTATCACCCACTTGAAATTCAATCTCTTTTCTTTTTAAATCAGATATGACTTTTGTCGATCTGAAGCGACTTTCAAGCAATCCCAATTACTTTTATTTTCTCTTCGGTTTCTTTAACTAGATCAACTCCGTGAATCTGCTTTCTCACTAAGCTCGGTCCAATATAAAGGAGTCCGACACTTACGACCATATAAGGCTTCAGACGGTGCCATTTGTATACTTGATTGATAACTGTTATTGTAGGCAAACTCAATCAAAGATAGATATTTCTCCCAACTACCTCCAAATTCTAAAACACAAGATCTAAGCATATCTTCGAGTACCGGATTACTCTTTCCGCTTGACCATCTGCTTGTGGATGAAATGCGGTACTAAAGTTCAATTTTGTACCCAAAGCTTCTTGTAACTTTTTCCAAAATCTCGAGGTAAATCTTGGATCTCTATCGATATTATAGACATAGGTACTCCGTGCAACTTCACAATTTCAGCAATATATAATTCGCTAATTTATCAAGTGAGTAATCGGACGCATCGGTATAAAGTGGGCTGACTTTGTTAATCTATCAACCACTACCCAAACAAAGATCCTTCTTTTAGGAGTTAAAGGCAAACCGTTACAAAATCCATGGTAATCTTGTCCCATTTCCACTCGTGCACCATTACGGTTGAAGTAATCCTCAAGGTACTTGATGTTCACTTTTACTTGTTGATGATCAAACACTTAGTTACAAATTCAAAATGTCCCTTTTCATACCGCCACCAATACTGCCTTCTTTAAATCATTATACATTTTTGTGCTACCGTGGTGAACTGATAAATGACCATTGTGCGCCTCATGTAATATTTTCGAATCAATTTATCATTTTTCGCACACATATTCTGTCTCAAACATCAAACAAATCATCCGTCCAACTCAAAATCGAGTCATAACTCGATTCGCATTGAGTTCACTTGATCCGCAACTCACTATCATTCTTTTGAGCATCACAAATCAACTGGAGAAATAACGGTTTAGCTCTCATCTCGCTAAAATTGACCCGTCATCGACAATGCTAACCCGTGTTCATGGCTCTCAAAGTGAAAAGAAATTTTCGCTCAAGGCGCCAAGAATTACATTTGCTTTTCCCGATGATAATCAATCACTAGATCATAATCCTTTAATAATTCAAGCCATCTTCATTGTCGCAAATTTAGGTCCTTTTGATTCATCAAGTATTTCAAACTTTTGTGATCAGAAAATTCGCATTTTTCACCGTATAAATAATGTCGCCAAATCTTCAAGGCAAAAACAACAATGCCGCCCCAAATCATGTGTAGGATAGTTCTTCTCATGCGGTTTTAATTGCCTCAAGCATAAGCTACTACTTTGCCCTCTTGCATCAACACACATCCAAGGCCCATCAATGATGCATCACTATAAATTACGAACTCCTTTCCGACTCGGTCAGTACTAAAATTGGTGCTTCACCAATCGTGCTTTCAACTTTTCAAAACTCGTTGACATTTATCACCCATTCAAACTTAACATTCTTCTCGCAACAATTTAGTCATAGGAGAGGCAATTATCGAAAATCCTTCAACAAAACGCCTATAATACCCGCCAAGCCTAAAAGCTTCTAACCTCAGATACATTCTTGGGTGGTTTCCAATCAACGATCGCAGAAATCTTGCTTGGATCCACCCAATACCATCACCGAGACTATATGCCCCAAAAATCCGACTTCACGGCCGTAACTCACTTTTACTAAACTTGGCAAACAGCTTTTTTTCTCTCAAGATCTGCAATATAGTTCTCAAGTGTTCGCATGTTCAAACTCATCTCGAGAATAAATTAAAATGTCATCTATAAACACTACTACAAACTTATCCAAATATGGCCGGAAAATCCGATTCATTAAGTCCATAAATATGGTGGAGCATTTGTTAAGCCAAAAGGCATCACCGAAACTCATAATGTCCATACCTTGTCCTAAAGGCGGTTTTCGACATCCGACTCCTTAACTCTCATTGATAGTAACCGCACCTCAAATCAATCTTTGAAAACACTGTGGCCCCTTTAACCGATCGAATAAATCATCAATCCTCGGCAATGGGTACTTGTTCTTTATAGTCACCTTATTGTCGACGGTAATCAATGCAAAGTCTCATTGAACCATCCTTCTTCTTCTGAATAATACAGAGCACCCAGGAGAGAAACTCGGTCTCACAAATCCCTTGTCTGTTAACTCCTGCAATCGAGCCTTCAATTCTTTTAATTCAATGAGCCATTCTATATGGAGCAATCGAGATCGGTGCAAGATCCGGCAACAAATCAATGGCAAAATCTATCTCTCGCTTTGGAGGCAACCTGCAATTCCTCCGAAATACATCCGAAACTCACAGACTATAGGTATCGATTCAAATTTCAGTTGAGACATCTCAACATTCATTACATAAGCCGATAAGCTTCACACCCTTTTCTCATGTATTTCATGCAGACATGTGCGAAATCACCATAGGCAATTTATTTGATTCGTCTGCTTTCAACCCACGAATTTCTCCATTTTCACATTTTAACTCTAGTGTCTTTTGTTTACAATCTACCTTAGCATCATACAATGTTAACCACCCATTCCCAAGATAACGCCAAACTCACCAAATGGTAACAAAGATCAAGTTGGCCGGAAAACAAGGACCTTGAATCATTAATGGGCAATTCTTGCAAACCTTGTCAACTAGCACATATTGGCCTAAGGGGTTCGACACTTTAATCAGAACTCAAGAATTCAACAGCACCTTTTATTGGATACTAAATTCATGCAAATATAGGAATGGGTGGACCCGGATCAATCAATGCAATAACAATAGTATCCTAAAGAGAAAATGTACCAAGAATGACATCGGAGATGATGCATCTTCTCGAAAGCACGATAGCATAAGCTCTAGCAGTGCTCTAGCTTCGATCTTGCCGTTAAATCTTTCATCACAGCTTCTACTACTAGTCCCACCTCCAAGATTTCTCGGTGGTCTACCTCTACTAGCGGTGGTATTCTGCCTAACACTCAAATCTTTCTTCTTTAACCTTCTCCGGACAGTCTCTAATAAAATGCTCATGAGAACCAGACTGAAACAAGCTCGCTTCGGTCCCCAACACTCACCATAATGTTGCTCGCCACATTGTCGACACTCGGGCTTTCTAGGTCGCACATTACCCACACTTGCCACAAGTAGCTTGAGCTTTAGACCCCGAATATGCTCTACCACGATCTCTGTAAATCCCCAATTGAAACCGCTATTCGAGGGTTTGTCTCTTTGGACCTCTTTGGTTGAGATTGAAATGGCTTACTTATCTGTCTTTTTCGACATCTCGAGCCTCAATAGCGACTTTTCTTCTTTCTTTGTTCAATTCTTCTTTTAAGAGCTCGATCAACCAATACTACAAATTCTTTCAACTCCAAAATCCCTACAAACACTTTAATGTCCTCATTCAGCCCATCTTCAAATCTTCTACACATAATGGCCTCGGTGGACACACATTCTCGGCATACTTGCTTGAGTCTTACAAATTCGCGTTCATACTCATGATGACATTTTTCCTTGCTTCAATTCAAGGAACTCCTTCCGCTTTTGATCAATAAATTGCGACTTATGTATTTCTTTCTAAATTCTTCCCGAAGAAATCCCAAGTAACTTTTTCTTTTGGCACCACTGCAACCAAAGTCTTCCACCGGTGGTAGGTCAATCTCTCAAAAGTGATACAAAGACACTTTAAGCATTCCTCGGTGTACATGAGAGCTCATCAAATACACGGTAGAATTTTCAAGCCGAATTCCGCTTTCTCAGGGATCATCATCAACCTTTGCTCTAAACTCTTCGCCCCTTGTTTTCGAATCTTGTCAACCGGAGGCTTGTTCATTCTTACCAAATTTATACCTTGAGCAGCCTGTGAATCGCCCGAGGTATAGGAGGGGTGGAGGAGGTTGAGCATTTGGATTTGCTCGAATAAATTCAAGATACCAATTGTTCATCATTTGGAGAAAGGCGTCCGAGCCTCATCTCCTTGTCCCAATGTCTCAGTGTCTATTTTCCACAAAGCGGTCCCTTGTGCGGGAGCCGGCGACATTACTAAAGATCATCACCGCAGCCTTCAGATCCATTACTATATTAAAACAAAACACGCTTTAGAATAATCAGAGTCACCACACTATCACAATATTTTTATGGCATGTATAGCTAGACTTTTACACACACTTTATTAGTCCGAGAACCGACTAAACCATAGCTCGATACCACTAAATGTAACACCCTTACCCGCTACTCGTCGCGAACAGATACAAGGTATTACGAACATAACATATACCAAGATAGAAATATGTCATCCCATTTGATAATGCATCGTATAACATATATCTTGAACAATATTAGCCAACTTTTATGGCTTGTACAAAGTAATCGGTCGAGTCTCAGTAACTAATATTTTAAACCTAGACAAATATGACACATAACAAAATAATTTTTGCCTACTATACATGTCATAATTCAAAACATTTAGTTCAAATACCCCAAAGTATGATAGTGCGGTAGATCTTCACGATCCTTGACTCTGAGCAAGTGGAGAACACTATAGGACAAAAGAGAGAAAACGAAGTAAGCTTATAGCTTAGTAAGTAGTATGTAAATACTAATTTAAGAATCTAACATGTTTACACAACAATTCAAGTATGTCTACTTTAACTTCACTACTTATTCCACTTCGATTAAGCTGTCTCTCATGTGTCATATTCACTAAATAAATCATAACTCGAGTTACAAAACTCGAAATTCATATCCGTAAAATTTCCCTGAATCTAGACTCATAAAGCTTCTTGCTAAATTTTTTTTATAATTTTGGTTCAGCAGATTAGTACAGTTTATTAGTTAAATTTTCCCTGTTACACAGCTCGACTGGCCTGACCTCTGTCCACTACGAATTGAATTTCTCTCAGTACATAACTCAAACAACCCTGAAGTCTGTTGTATTTAAAACTAGTCTCAATAAGGAATTTAGGCATGTAAACTATATTTCTTAGTTTGCTTTGTACAATTTTTAATGATTTTTCAAAGTGGAAACAGGCGATCACGTATTCATCCTGAGCAAGTCAGTTACAATTGTAAATATCTCAAAATATAGAATTCCTTTGCTTGCCCTGCTTCTTTTATATGAAAGTAGACTCATTAAGCTTTAATTTAACATCTCATTCAACCTCTAATTATATTCTTTCTATTTTGGTGATTTTTCAAAATCACGTCACTGCTGCCATCTAAAACAGCTTTAATACTAATTTCACTCTTTCACACATTCTTTATGCTAACCTCATTTTATCGTATATATGTATATGCCACAATTCATTTTCACCACATTTCATTCACTATAAGTGTAGGTCCAAACCACAATGTCACCACAAAACCATCCCGTTGAACAATTCGGATCAATCCTCGATATTTAACGGTTTCAAAGACACAAATTTCACCATCATACTTCATTTAGTTCGGCTCTCTTGTACACATGGGGAACACTTAGTACCACTCATGCGACCTAGCCGATTTGTCTCGTAGCTCTCTTGTCTACATGGTGTCCTTCACTTGGAATCACGCATGCGACCTAGCTACATTTATCTTTCACGTAGCTCTCTTGTCTACATGGTGTCCTTCACTTGGAATCACGCATGCGACCTAGCTACATTTATCTTTCACGTAGCTCTCTTGTCTACATGGGATACATCTCGTATCACGCATGTGACCTAGCTACTACAGGGTGTCTCGTAGCTTTCTTGTACACATGATGTGCACTCAGATCATACATGTGACCTAGCTACGCCCTCTATTTCATTCGATCTCTCCAATGTTCAACCGAGATCTCTCTCTCTGATTTATTTCCATTCTTCCCATAGTCAATTTATATTTTAACATCAGCTAGTATATTTATATAATAGGCTGAAATATAAGAATGTACATGAAATTATTGTAATATTTACATACAACTTACCTTGGTGCAAAATATGGAAATTTTGCAATTTAGTCCAAAACTTTTTCTTTCCCTGCTCGAGGTCGGCCTGCGCCTTTCTTGATCTATAATAACACATTTAGCTCATTTAATACTCATACTATTTATTTCAATCCAAAATCACATTGTAGAAAAATTACATTTTGCCCCTAACTTTTACAAAATTACAATTTTGCCCCTAGGCTCGGGAATTTAATTTCAGCCCTTATTCTTATGTTTTATGATATGCTGAACATTTTCTCTTCTACAACAACATCAAATTCCCACTCTATCATATAGTTATGAACATTAGGTATTTTTACCGATTATGCTGCTTTTACTCGCTTTCACTTAAAACCGAGTAGCACAAATTATTTAACACAATTTAAAACCTCATATTCTATCATAAAACATCAAAATACACAAATTTCACCTATGGGTATTTTTCCAAATATGAACCCTAGGTTAAATTATTACTAGCATAAGCTTAATCGAGCTTCGGGATTCCAAAACGTAAAGAACATTAAAACGGGCTTAGAATCACTTACTATGGAGCTTGAAAGTTGAAGAATCCCTAGCTATGGAGAGAGTGAAGTTTCGCAGCAACTAAATGGGGAAGATGACTATTTTGTGTTATTTTTCCCATTTTATTTCATTTAATATCAAAATGACTAAAATACCCTTACTACTAAACTTTCCAAAATTCCTTCCATGTCCTAAATTTGTCCATGAACTTAAAATTGGTAGAATTGCTATTTAAGACCTCCTAATAAATATTTCAAAACAATTTCATACTAAAAATTTCTAGTATGCAAATTTTGCAACTTATTCGATTTAGTCCCTACTTTCAATTTAAACACTTTAGGCATAGAATTTCATCACGAAATTTTCACACAATCATGCAATCATATCATAAACCCCAAAATATTTATAAAACAATTATTTCTATCTCGGATTTGTGGTCACGAAACCACTATTCCGATTAGGCCCTAATTCGGGTTGTCACAGGCCAAATCTTCAACGCGCACACGATAGCTGCTAATTCCAAATCGTGAGTCAGGTTATTCTTTCCATGCGACTTCAATTGTCTCGAGGCATAAACCATTCAACAATGCATCACTATAGATTACGAATTCTTTACCCAATTCTGGCTGAACTAACATTAGAGCTTCGATCATTAAAGCTTTCAACTGATCAAAACTTTTCTGGCATTTATCTGACCACTTGAACTTAACATCTTTTTATAGCAGCTTTGACATCGGAGTTGCAATCATGGAGAAGCCATTTACAAATCATCTGTAATAACCGGCGAGTCCTAGAAAACTACGAACTTTGGATACATTTCTCGGAGGCTTCCAATCCATTATTTCCAAAATCTTACTCGTATCAACTCGAATACCCGATGTTGACATAATATACCCCAGAAAACCAACTTCTCATAGCTAGAACTCACATTTACTGAACTTTGTAAAAAGCTATTTATCTCGCAAAGTCTGTAGTACTATTCTCAAATGTTCAACATGCTCAGATTTATCACGAGAATAAATCAAGATGTCATCTATAAACACAACAACAAATCTGTCCATATACAATTTGAAGATCCAATTCATTACGTCCATAAAAACAACAGGTGCATTCGTTAATCCAAAAGGCATAACTAGAAACTCATAATGACCATACATGCTATTGATAGTGTGACGATGATCCTTGATGATCCCCAAGCTCGAACTAGCTTTATATATCTATAAAACAATGAAAGAACACACAATGTAAGCTTTGAAAGCTTAGTAAGCTGTAAAAAAATAAATCATCACAAGAACATTAACAATTCAATTCGAATAGGCCACATTTAACTAATCTCATACACATATACAATCACTTTTCTCATATAATCCATATTACCACGTTAAGTAACTTCATTTACCTTATTTTTCAATGAACATATAAACTTCATACGTACCTTAATCATTTAGCTTAAATTCACATTCGGTCACATTTTAACATTGTCCGTTGAACCATTCGAAATTGTTAAGGATACTCAGAAACACATATATCACATACAATGCCATATCCCAGATATGGTCTTACATGTTATCACATATCGATGCCTCTGTCCCAAACAGGTGCTTACACGTAATCTCATATCGATGCCAATGTCCCAGACATGGTCTTACATGAAATCACACCTCGGAAGTCCTAATGTCATGACATCAGTATCCTATACTATTCCTAAGGTTCATACGGGGCTTTCAACTTCGTAACTCAATCAAATCATGCTCGAAACAAGTCCTCTAATGCTTGATTCAATTCGGCAACATATATAAATATGCAATTCAATTCGATAATATATACATTTAAATTTAAAAGCATTTATTTGCATAAGAACTTACCTCGTATGGAAACGAACAGATCGGAACAACTATTCAACAACTTTTGACTTCCTCCGATCCAAATTTGATTTCTTTCTTTCTTGATCTAAATAAATTCAAATTTAACTTATTTAATCACACATTCATTCAATTTCACCCAAAAACACATAAATGGGCATTTTGCACTTTAGCCCCTAACATTTCATATTTTTACAATTTAGTCCCTATTTCAAAACAACACAAAATACACAAAATTTCATCAAACCCAAGCATGGACGATTCTTCCATAGGTCCCTAGAAGCCCATTAATTCCATTTATTTCACATTTTAACCCCTTAATTTACAAATTTCACAATTTAATCCTTAATAAGCATTTTTATCAAAAATCATTTCATAAACTATGAAAATCTAAAAACAAATATTTATTTTTCATCATCAAACAACAAAAAGCTTTAATATTCATCAATGGCATTTCAGAAATTCATCATCAAATCTGGATATTAAGTATGGGCTAGCTAATATACGAAGCAACGATCTTAAAAACGTAAAAATCATCAAAAATCGAACAAAAATCACATGCCAATTCAATTTTCAAATGACCAAACCCTAAATAGCCATGGTTGTCTTCTTTCTTCTTCAAATTTTAGCAAAAAAAGATGAACACTCTACTAACCTTTTGTTTTATTTTAATTTATTAACATTAATACATAATTTACCATTTTACCCATGGCTATTTAACTTATAAATTAATTAATGGTTGTCCATAAATGTCCACTTACTCTAATCTTGGTCAAATAACATTATAAGGACATCCAATTAAATAAATCATGGCAAATAATCACTTAAACAATTAGCATGCCACTTTTGCATTTTATGCAATTTACTCCCTCAATTAAATTAACTAACTAATCGATAAAAATTAAATCACAAAATTTTCACACATATCAAATAACTTGCTATAAACACCAAAAATAATATTAAAATAATTTTATGACCTCGAATTTGTGGTTCCAAAACCACTGTTCTGATTTAGCTAAAACTGGGTTGTTACATTTAGTCGGTTCTCGGACTACATAGCATGTGTTTGAGTCTAGCTATACATGCCATACGTGAATTATGATAGTGTGATGAATCTTGACAATTTTAAACTGTGTTTTTTATATAGTAATGGATCTTGATCGAGCAGTGGCGGATGATGTTGATAGTAACGCACCAGCTCCCATCCAAGGAGCAGTGCCTAGTGAGAGTAGACCTGAGATCATGAGTTAAGGGGAAGGGGCTCGAGAAGCCTTCTTCTAAGTAATGAATGAATGGTTTGCTAATTTTGTTCGCATGAACCCGACGTCTAACAAAAACAACCTACATCCCCTCCGAACCCTTAACCCATACCCCTAATAACTCAAGGTATAGACTTTATGAGATTTCATAGAACCTCGGTCGATAAAATTTGAAAGCAAGGGGCTGAAGAATTTAGAGTAAATACCAATGACAACCCCAAGAAAGCATAATTTTGGCTTGAGAATTAGATCAGGGTATTTGATGAACTATCATGCAAACCTAAAGAATGTTTGAAGTGTGCTATTTCCTTGTTGTGAGATGCGACATATTGTTAGTGGAAGACACTAGTTTCTATGGTTCCAAAAGAAAGGGTCACATGGGAATTGTTTCAAGATGAGTTCTAAAAGAAATACATTAGTGAGAGATCCATTGATTAGAAAAACAAGAAATGTTTAGAATTGAAACAAGGCCGCATGTCAGTTACTGAGTATGAAAGAGAGTTTTCTAGGCTCAGTAAATATGCTCAAGAGTGTATTTCCTCTGAGGCTATAATGTATAAGAGATTCAAGGATGGGCTTAATGAAGACATCAGGATGTTATTTGGTATTCTTGAACTAAAAGAGTTTTTGGTACTCGTTGATCAGGCTTGGAAAGCCAAGGAACTAACTAAAGAAAAAAGAAAAAGCTGAGTCTAAGGCTAGAGATGCAAGAAAGAGGCCGGCGGGCAAGTCATTTCAATCTCAGTCTAATAATTCTAGAGAGATGTATTCTCGTTCTCGTAGTTCAATTGAGTATTCACGTGGAAATTGTGAGAAGTAAAATTCAGGTTTTAAGTCTCAAGCTACATCTGTGGCTAGTGTGGGTAATGCTAGACCTTTTAGACTTGAGTGCCAACATTGCGGTAGACGTCATCTTAGTGTGTGTAGGATGAATGGTGGATCTTGTTTCAGATGTGGTTCTCAAGACCACTATATCAAAGACTGCCCCGAGGCGATCGAGAAAGAAAAATTTTCAAGTACAAGGCTGAGTAGTACAGCTTCTAAAGGGAGACCTCCGAGAAATACTGGTATTAGGGCTAGTAGCAAAAATGTGACGAGAGATACAACTATGAGATCTGAAGCTAGAGCTCTAGCTAGGGCCTATGCCATACGTGCGTATAAGGATGCATCTTTTCTAGAAGTGATCACTGGTACTTTTTCTCTTTATGATACTACTATTATTGCCTTGATTGACCCTGGTTCTACTCATTCTTATGTATGCATGAATTTGGTGATTAATAAAAATATGTCTGTTGAATCTACGAAATTTGTGATGAAAGTGTCAAACCCATTAGGTAGGTATGTATTAGCTGATAAAGTATGTAAGAATTGTCCTTTAATGATTAGAGGCCATTTTTTCTGGGTAATCTCATGCTATTGCTGTTTGATGAATTTGACGTAATTCTTGGTATGGATTGGTTAACTACTCATGACGTGATAGTAAATTGTGGAAGAAAATTTATTGAACTGAAATGTGAAAATAGGGATATTTTTTGGGTTGAACCAGATGAATCATATAACCTACCTACAATAATTTCTTCTATAACTGCTCAAAAATGTATAAGAAAGGGTTGTGAAGCTTACCTTGCCTTTGTACTGAATACAAAAGGGTCTGAGTTGAAAATTGATTCAATGCCGGTAGTATGTGAGTATCTAAATGTGTTTCCAGAAGAGTTGTCTGGATTACCTCCAGTTAGGGAAATTGAGTTTGGCATTGAGTTAGTCCTGGGTACTGCACCTATTTCAATTGCTTCATATAAGAAGGCCCCAATAGAATTGAAAGAATTAAAGTCTCAGTTGCAAGAGTTAACGGATAAAAGTTTTGCTAGACCTAGTTTCTCTCCGTGAGGTGCTCTAGTATTATTTGAGAAAAAGAAGAATGGATCCATGAGATTGTGAATTGACTACCATCAACTCAACAAGGTAACTATAAATAATAAATACCCATTACCGAGAATTGATGATTTTTTTGACCAATTAAAAGGAGTGACATGGTTTTCAAAGATAGACTTGAGGTCTGGTTACTACCAGTTGAGAGTTAAGGAGTCTGATGTACCAAAAACTGTATTTTGGATGAGGTATGGTCACTATGAGTTCCTTGTTATGCCATTTGGGTTAACGAATGCACCTACTGTGTTTATGGACTTAATGAATAGAATTTTCCGACCATACTTGGATAAATTGTTGTGTTTATTAATGATATTTTAATTTATTCACGAAATGAATCCGAGCATGCTGAACACTTGAGAACTGTTTTGCAAACTTTGAGAGACAAGAAGTTGTATTCTAAGTTTAGCAAAAGTAGTTTTCACTTTGAGAAATTAGATTTTTGGGGCACATTGTTTCGGGTGATGGTATTAGAGTTGACCCGAGTAAGATTTCGGCTATTATTGAATGGAAATTGTCGAGGAATGTGTCAGAGGTTAGAAGCTTCCTAGGTTTAACTGGTTATTACAGATGGTTTGTTAAAGGATTTTCCATCATTACTACTCCAATGATGAGATTGTTACAGAAAGATGTCAAGTTCAAATGGACAAAAAATAGAGTTTTGAGAAATTAAAGGCATTATTAACTGAGGCACCAGTTTTAGTGCAACCAGAATCAGGGAAAGAATTTGTAACTTATAGGATGCATCTTTGAATGTGTAACACCCCGTACCCAAGACCGTTGCCGGAGTCGAACTCGAGGTGCTAATGGACTTAATTCCTTACTTAAACAGCTCATACAATTCATTTTTAAAATTTCCAGACGAGCTGGCTAACTGCATAACAGTCACTCTAAAAATCATATCTTGAGTTCCAAAACACGAAATCCAATTCCGTAAATTTTTCCTGAAACTAGACTCATACATATATTTACTAATTATTTTTCTAGAATTTTTGATTGGTCCAATTAGTACAGTTTATTAGTTAAAGTCTCCCATATTTCAGGGTTCGACTACTCTGACCTTCATGAATTACGACTTAGATATCTCCCTGTACAGGGCTTCAATACTTATGCCGTTTGTTTCTAATGAAACTAGACTCAAAAAGGAATCTGTACATATAAAGCATGACTTCTAATTATCTCTGGTTAATTTATGGTGAATTTCAAAATTCAGAATAGGGGATCCAGAAATTGCTCTGGCCCTGTTTCACGAAAACTTAAACATCTCATAAAATACGGCTCATATGGTCGTTTCGTTTCTTTCATATGAAATTAGACTCATCAAGATTTGATTACATAATTTATTAATTATTTAATTCCATTTCTACTATTTTTAGTGATTTTTCAAATTCACATCACTGCTGCTGTCAGCATCTATTTTAAGGTAAATTTTACCTATTTCATAGTTTTCCATGAATCAACTAGTAATTTGACATACATTATTTCCAAGTATAATCACGATTAGCCATGACATACGTAGCACGAATAGGACCATGATTGGCCATTCCAATGGCTAATCATTACCAAACATTTCCACACCACTTAATAACCATATCATAAGACCATATATACAAAATGATCATAATGTTATACTCAAAATATACAAGCCATTTTCGCATGGCTATACGAATATACATTACCAAAAGATACTTAATCAACAACAAGGGTCAGCCCTATACATGCCATTATCAAGTTCAACTGGAGAGTACCAAAAAGTGGCTTAGATAGTGTGGATGACTTCGACTTTGACACTCCCGAGTCCGATAGCTGACGAACAAAATCTATAAAACAGAGAATTAAAGAAACAGAGTAAGCATTTAATGCTTAGTAAGTTTGAGTAATGAAATTATTTACGACCAAAGTATAGCATTCATATGACTAAATGAATAATTGCATATATGCATGTTCTCAAAATCATACTTACTTCACGCTTCAACCATTATATTCATACACAAGGAATCAAACCTAGCTAGAGGCCGGAAGCTCGTTGATCAATTGAGCGAATACTATTTAAAAGGAATCAACTTTTCCGTTGCATATACGAACATACCTTAACGTTTGGATTTTATGAGTGTATTAATTGAAATTTTTACAGCAAGATCGCTCACTTCCAAACCCAAGTATCTTCGAGATTTAGCCGGATATAGCAACTCGTACAAATGCCTTCGAGTCTTAGCCCGGATATAGTCACTAGCATAAATGCCTTCGGGACTTAGCCCGGATATAGTCGCTAGCACAAATGCCTTCGGGACTTAACCCGGATATAGTCACTAGCACAAATGCCTTCGGGACTTAGCCCGGATATAGTCACTAGCACAAATGCCTTCGGGACTTAGCCCGGATATCATTCGAATAATCATGCACATATATCAATAAATCATGACACATCCATATTTCATCTTCATTATTAAAGCTC
The DNA here is from genome assembly GCF_025698485.1 of Gossypium arboreum. Taxonomy (NCBI): domain Eukaryota; kingdom Viridiplantae; phylum Streptophyta; class Magnoliopsida; order Malvales; family Malvaceae; genus Gossypium; species Gossypium arboreum. The sequence goes on from NC_069071.1 coordinate 20,813,261, forward strand.
AAACACAAGACACTTATCAAACCTTACCAATTTCCGCTCAATAGCCACATACAAAGAGCATGATTTTGATTGGCTTTATAACATGATCTCTATGCACATTCGGTTACCCGCCATAGGTATAAACTAATCACCTCAATATATAATTCAAGTAGAATCATTATATCACCGTTTACTTGTTATGCTTATATGTCATGACTTAATCAAATCATAAACTAAGTTTCATTACTCGAAGACTTACCTCGGATATTTGGTACAGTTGCGGGGTGGCTACTCGGTTACTTTCTCTTTTCCCTTATCTGAAATTGCCCCCCTATGCTCTTGAGCTTAAGTTCAACAAATTTTAACTAGTCATTAATCGACTATTCAAGTATTTCTTTCAGAATATAATACATATGGATTATAGTAAGCTTTATAAAAATCAATAAATAATTCATTAGCAAATTTTCATTAATGTTTACAATATATTTACAATTTCCTATAAGTGACTTCACGAGCAACAAATCACTAAAGTTTTTATAACTGAGCTACGAAACTCCAAATCAATTGCCGTAAATTTTTCTTGACAGAAGACACATTTATCTATTATCCTTAAAATTTTAGTTTAGCCCAACAATACCAGATTTTTCTTAAAGTTCACCTTGTTTCACTGTTTGACTAAATCGACTACTCTTCACTACTTAATCGAATTTCTCATTGTACAGAATTCAAAATATATTCTCGTTTATTTAATTTGAAACTAGACTCATTAAGGAGTCTAAGCATATAAATTTTATCTTAGGGCCATTTTTTACAATTTATACTGATTTTATAAAAACAGAATAGGAATCTAGTAGTCATTTTGACTCATTTCACAATACTTCAAATATCGCAAGATCGGTAACTCTTTTGTTTTTATAGTTTCTTTTGTAAGAAACTATACTCTTCAAGCTTTAATGACATAATTTATTCAGCTTCTAACTCAACTCCTACAAATTATGGCGATTTTATAAAATCACCTTCTGCTGCTTTGTCCCCAAGCGATTATTACCAAATCACTCTCTCACACATTCTTTGTATACATTTTATTTAAGAATGTATATCAACAATCAATTCATCATATAAATATCTATAAATTCACTCAAACAATCTCAATACAACACATGGTGCTCAAACCATTATTCAAGTTCAAAACTTGGCTAATACACATATATACACTAGCAATCAAATACTAACATTTGCATTTCACCTTAATAGCTAGCTTAGCAAACCTTAATTTAACATATAATTGTTCATAACACAATTAAAGCACCTCTCCACTCCATCAATTCAAAACACATACATTACCCAATAATATCCAAAATCATATTCGGCCTTAGTACACAACTTGTTAGCCGATTTTTCTCCATTTGGCAACTAATGCACATATGTGCTCATTTGTTAGACTCTACTTCACCTAACTACCATTTTTTTTTCATCCAAATAACATGAACAACAACCATTTCTTGAACATTTTCTCTTAACCGATTACTCATGTTACCAACAAGATTCAAAATTTGGACATGGGCTAACTAAGAGACTTAGTAACTAGCTTAATACATTCAACAATTTCAAAAGCTACCATGAATTACATACCTTATTCAAGACTAGAAGGAGTGGCCGAATGTTTGTTTCCCCTTCCCCTTTCTTCTTAGAATTTTTGGCCAAAAATGTTAAAAGATGAACACTTATTTCCTTTCTTCTTCCTTCCTCAAGTTACGGCAAAATGGGGGAGCAAGGATGAAACAACTTTGGTTTCTCCTCCCACTCCCCTCATATTTTATTATTCTTCACACAACATATTAACACAAAATGTTTATAATATGTTTTACCCCATAGCATGGCCGGCCACTACCTAAAATTTTGGGTAATTTGACATGCAAGTACAAGCATTTTCTAACATGTATTAATAGATACTTATAGATTAACCTATCACGTTTCAAAAGTGTCACACATAAGTCCTATTAACTAAATTCACATGCAATCGACTAAATCGAAGCTTAAAACTTTCACACAATCATAGTCACATATTTTAGACAATAAATATCATATTCAAATACTTTGGTGACTCGGTTTAGCGGTCCCGAAACCACTTTCCGACTAGGGTCAATTTAGGGCTGTCACAGAATGGATTGGGTTGTGTTCTTATGCAAGAGGGCAAAGTAGTAGCCTATGCCTCGAGACAATTGAAGCCACACGAGAAGAACTATCCAACACATGATTTGGAATTGGCCGCCATTGTGTTTGCATTGAAGATTTGGAGACATTATTTGTTTGGTGAAATGCCATATCTATATAGATCACAAAGGTCTAAAATACTTGATGACCCAAAAGGATTTAAACCTAAGGCAACGGAGATGGCTTGAGTTGTTAAAAGATTATAAGCTTGTGATTGACTACTACCCCAGAAAAGTGAATGTGGTCGCCAATGCCTTGGGTAGGAAATCATTGTTTGCTTTGAGAGCAATGATACACGGTCGGCTTTTTCAGGTGCAATTCATGCTAAGTTGCGAACTAGACTGACTTTTCTTGAAGAGATTTGTGAAGCTCAGAAAAGTGACAGTGATTTGCAAACCAAAAGAGCTCAGTGTAAATCTAGAAGTGACTCAGATTTTCAGATTGGTTCTGATAGTTGTTTGATGTTTTGAGATGGGGTCTATATACCGAAAGATGATGAGCTTATTCAGAAAATTTTACACGAGGCACATAGTAGTTGTTTGTCTATTCATCCGAGTAATACGGAAATGTATAATGATTTGAAGAAAGTGTACTAGTGGAATGGTATGAAAAGAGATATTTCTGAGTTTATGTTGAAATGTCTGATTTTTCAGCAGGTAAAGGCTGTACACCAAGTACCTTCAGGAGTACTTCAGCCTGTCTTGGCTCCCGAGTGGAAATGGGACCGAAATTCTACTGATTTTGTGACAGGTTTGCCTTTAACTCCAAGAAAGGAAGATGTTGTGTGGGTTATTGTTGATAGACTAAAGAAACTGGCTCACTTCATTCCGGTATGTATCGACAACTCACTTGATAAGTTAGCTAAGTTGTACATTGGTGAAACTGTTAGGTTGTATGGGGTGCCCATTTTGATAATATCAAATAGAGATCTGAGGTTCACATCTCAGTTTTAGAAAAAGTTACAAGAAGCTTTGGGTACGAAGTTGAACTTTAGTACCGCTTTCCATCCGCAAACCGACGGTCAGTCGGAGAGAGTAATTCAAATACTTGAATGACATTCTTTGATGTTGTGTATTGGAATTCCCAGGTAGTTGGGAAAAGTACTTACCATTGGTAGAGTTTGCTTACAACAACAACTATCAGTCGAGCTTGAAAATGGCGCCCTATGAGACATTGTATGGGCGTAAGTGCTGAACATCCTTATATTGGACTGAACTTAGGGAAAATCAAATTCATGGGGTCGATTTGGTTAAGGAAACTGAAGAAAAGGTAAAAGTGATTTGAAATTGTCTGAAAGCTGCTTCGAATAGACAAAAATCCTATGCGGATTTGAAAAGGAAAGAAATTGAGTATCAAGTCAGTCATAAGATATTTTTGAAAGTATCTCTGTGGAAGAAAGTTTTAAGGTTTGGTTAAAAAGGTAAGTTAAATCTGCGATTTATTGGACCGTATGAGATCACTGAGAGAGTTGGACCAGTTGCCTATCGGTTGGCCTTGCCATCAGAGTTGGAAAGGATTCATGATGTGTTCTATGTTTCTATGTTGTGTTGTTATAGATTTAATCCATCACATGTGATTTCACCTATAGAGGTTGAGATTCGACCAGATATGACTTATGGTGAGGAACCGGTTAAGATTACAGCTCAGGAAGTCAAACAATTGAGAAACAAAATTATCGCCCTTGTGAAAATGTTATGGGTTGAAGAGGCTACATGGGAACCTGAGGAGGCAATGAGAAATCAATTCCCGAACCTTTTCACAGGTAAGATTTTTGGGGATGAAAATACCTAAAGGGGGGAGAGTTGTAATATCTCGATTTTGAATCTAGTCAGAATGGTGGTTTGGAAACCACAAATTTGAAGTAGGAATAATTATTTTATGATTATTTGATGGCCCATGATATGATTGCATACTTGTGTGAAATTTTCATGAAGAAATTTTATGCCTAAAGTGTCCAATTTGATGTCAGGGACTAGATTGCATAAGTTGAAAAACTTGTGTTCTAGAAGCTTTTAGTATGAAATTGCTTTGGAATTTTAGTTAGAGGTCCTTAAATATAAATTTGACCAAGTTATAAAATTTTGGAAAAAAAATGAGCATGAATCGAAAAAATTTGAAAGAAAGGCCTTAAGGGCATTTTTGTCATTTGGTTAATAAAAGAATAAAAAAGGAAACATTAAGCAAAATTTAGCAAAATTTTGTTCATCTTTCTCATGTGGGTGCCAAAATTTTCAAAGGTTCCATAGCCAGGTTTTCCAACTTTTCAAGCTTGATTGTAAGTGCATCCTAGCCCCGTTTTTAATGTTCTTTGTATTTTTAAAGTTGTCATCAACTAATCTAGCTATTTCTACCCTTTATTTGAGATAGGGTTCATGTTTGAAATTTGACCCATGTGACATGCTTGTATTTTGATGTTTAATGGAGTGGATATGAAAGTTTGATGTGTGATAAACATCTTTTACTAAGTAATTTTGCATGAAAACACCTAAAAAGGGACCTATTTGTACAAGTTGAAAAATGGGTAGTAAATATGTGAAATAGAGAAAACTGTGGGCTACTATGAGTAGGAACATGAATCGGCTAGACTTGGGTAACAAAGAAAATGCATGCATTTCATTTTACGAGCCTAGGGACTAAAGTGTAATTAAGTAAAAAGTTAGGGGTAAAATGGTAATTTTACCAAAGTATGATTTTTGGGTCGATTTGAATAATGTGTGTATTAAATGAGTTAATTTGGTATTATAGATCAAGAGAAACGAAGTTCGGACCTTGACCGAGGAAGAATAAAGTGATTGATAATTAGACTCGTTTTCATCATTTTTGTACTAGGGTAAGTTCATGTGTAAATAATGTGATGTTGTAACATATTTTAATGCTTTGATATTACGTGAATTTAAATGCTTTATTGTTATCATGAATTATATGCCTTGATATTTCATGAGTATATGATTGGTATTATGGACATCGTGAATGACATTACGAGCAAGTTCGATAGCGATGCGATAATCAAGGAAATCCTGTTTGAAGCTTAGAAACAGTTTAGGATACAAGTGACATGTCACTAGGAATTATATGATTAATTTGAGCTAATGACATATGTGATATATGTTTATGTGGATCCGGATGCTGGTCTTGTACGTCTTACCGGTGGCTGGGTAGTTCGGCATGTGTTGCAGACACTTGACAGCTTGTGTAAGCAGCTCATGTAGCTACGTCTTGACGGACAGCTTGTGTGAGCAGACTCGTGAGTACTCGGGAATGAGCCTTTATGTGTTATGTGATATGAGGTAGCTTTGACTACATATGTGGCACTTATGTGGAAGATTCTGAGTATTCATTAGTATTCCAACTGTTCAACGGGAAATTCAACGAGAAATTCAACGAGGAAAGATAAAGGTAAGTTGAGTTTGTGATACAATGGGTAACTTGACAAAAAAACCCAAGGGGTAAGTCAACGATAAGTGAGTATGTGTTGTGTTACAAGTTGGTACAGGTATGTACACTATACTCATGAGTAATGCTTTGGTATATGATGAAATTGTGGAAAGAATGTTATGAGAAGAGTATGTTTATGAGATGTTGATGATAAGCATGTTTGTTTTCATTATGATAAATGTATGATAAGTACTCGTTTAGAATGCATATTATTTGCATGTGGACTTACTAAGCTTTTATGCTTACTCCTCGTCATTTCCATCTATTCTAGAGTTGCCAAGCTAGCTCGGGGATCGAAGGACGTCAGAGATTTCGATCACACTATCAATTGGAACATTTGGGTATAGTTAATCTCAACATTTTGAGTATGGCATGTATAAGAGACTTGGTTATTTTGTTATGTGTCATATTGATTAGCTGAATGTGTTCTCTCGTGATGGTATTATGATTATTTTTTATATGGCCATGAAATGTGGCTTATATTGATTATTGGGTTGTAACCCTAATTAATTATGCATGCATGCAAATGTGTTTATGCTTTGATGTGGTTTGTGGTTGCTTGTGGATGATGAGCTTGATGAATGGTATATGTGCTTGATGGATGGATTATGACCAATAGGTGTGACCATAACCATGGTATAAATGGGTAACTTGAAAGTAGGTTATTAATATTGATTGAATATGAAATTGGTGTGGAAGGCTTTAAAGAAGCATGTCAATTTGAGTATTTGCTATGTGACATTATAGACATAATTTTAACCATGATTGTGAATGCTTGAGTAACAAAATGTGCCATGTTGCATGCCATGAAGTGGGTTTAAGTATGTGAGTGTTTAAGGGTGGCAAATGGTTTGGAAAATAGCCTAGAATTTGTCCACGTGGTTAGACACACGGGCATGTTGCAAAAACAGAATTCCCAGTAGTAAACACATGGGCTAAGACACAGGCATGTGTCTTGGCCGTGTGAGGGACACGATCTGGAGATATAGGCGTGTGCCCAGGCCGTGTAAAGTCTGCACCATTTTATGACAAATTATGAAATTTTAATTGACCAAAAAGTCAAGCCACACGAGCGTGTGGCACGACCGTGTGACTATATTTTGGTGCTGAATCATAAACATAGAGTTATACGGCCTGAGGACACGGGCATCTCGAGGGCATACGGGCGTGTCCCCTGTTTCCACACGAGCGTCTGCCCCTATTTCTTGAGAAATTTCCAAGTTTTTCTAAAGACTTCTAAAGTTCTCGATTTAGTCCCAAATCACTTCTGATGTATGTTTTGGGCCTCGTAGACCCATATAAGGGACAATACGCATATATTTAAATGTGTTAAATTGAATGAAAATTTATGGTCTGATTTTGTCTGTATGTGTATGTTTAACTCCAGTAATGCCACGTATTCTATCCCGATGTTGAACACGGGTAAAGGATGTTACACCATGTGCCACACACGGCCTAGAGACACGCCCGTGTGTCTACCTGTGTGGAGAAAAATAAGGCTATTATCCAAGCCATTTGTCACCCTCAATTGCACAAACACACATGCAACCTCAAACCACATCATACAAGACATTGGCACATATACATACTTGCAACCAATTGAACCAAATTAAGCCATCTTCCATGGCTATGCACAAATAACCATCCACACATCATTTACATTCCAATTTTCATCATACATAACTTTACATAACTCGTCACTCAAATCCTGTAAGTTACCACATCCATGGAAGGTATCATCATATGATTTCACTTATAAGTAATAATAGCCAATTTCCAATGGCCTTATACAACATAAACTTCAATCCAGTATAAACCAACACAATTGGCTACTCAAATGAAGTATATACAAAAACGACCAAGTCCCTATACATGCCATACACTCAAAAAATACTTAAGTTTATCAATACCCAAAATGATAGCTTAATAGTGTGATGCAGCCTCTGACGATCTCTAATCTCGAGCTAGCTTGGTGACACTATAAGACATAGGAAAAGAAGGGGAGTAAGCTATATAGCTTAGTAAGCTCGTATGAAAACAATAAGTAATTCTTACCGCCCTTTATCATGATCAATAATGTAAACACAATACAATATAAATTGCAAAAATCTCATGGTTATAAATATCTTTCAATCACAACTCTTACCATACATTTACATCCCCATAATATAGCGAATGAACACGTAAATTTCAATATGCCTCATGGCCATGATTCATTCAACATAACTTATCGAACATTGTTCATTTCACTAAATCAACCAGTTCCAACAATACAATTACAAAATAATGTAAGTTAAAATAAGTCTTATATTCTTAATACATTTCATCCATAATATGAATTCAACCCTTATAAGGTTCGCATACATACTTGTACCATCTCATAATAACTTCATACACATCGTATCATAAACTTCCATTTCATTTCACCTTTGCACATTCAAGAATACTTCTCGTTGAACTATTGTAATTTCGATGGACATTCGATATCATATTCAAAGTATGCATATTATCTAACCATCATTTCATTGTTCAGGAGTGCCCGTTTAGTACAAGTTCATATAGTACACTCTCGAGCCGCATTTTATATAACAGGATTACCAGTCCAGGCTAAATCCTATTTTAACCATGTGTTCAACAGAGCTTATTCAGGATTTCTAGTCCAAGCTAAATCCATCCGGTTACACATGCTCCAAAGAGTTTAAACTGGATTACCCTTCCGGGCTAAATCCACTTTATAATGCAGGCTCGAGAGGCTTAGCTCAAGCTTACCTGTCTAGGCTAAATCTTTTCAGTAATACACATATATATAACATTATACTCATTTTGAAAATTTACCTTATTCCATCAAAATTCAACGTTCAACCGAGACAATAATATTATGTTAACTTTTGATAGCTTATGTTTATTTCATTATACACACATTATCTCAAACATGTCATCACAATTATACACTTCAATCCAAGAATAATGCTATTTTCTACAACGAGTAAAAAAAATTTCGTAATATCATTCGTTAATTATTTAAATGATAAACCATTGAATCACATTCAAATTAATGCTTAATTATCATACGAACTTACCTCAAACAAAAAAATGGCAAACTAAGTCAATTTATCCACGATCTCTTTTTTTTCCCGATCTAAGTCCGAATTTCATTTTTCTTAATCTAAAAGCATCACATTACTCAATTTAGCCCAAAAATCTCATTATGAAAAATTTACATTTTTGCCCCTAAGATTTCATATTTTTACAATATAGTCCCTAGGCTCGTAAAATGAAATGTACTCATTTTCTTCAAAATCCAAGCCTAGCCGAACATTATACAAGCTAATAATAGCATACATTTTTCATTATTTCACATTTCTACTACCCATTTTATCATCTTTTACAAATAGGCTACTTTAATGCATTTTCATCAAAAATTACTTAGTAGAAGTTGTTTATCACACATCTAACATGCATTTTCTACCATTAGACATCAAAATACATGCATGTCATACATGGATAAAATTTTAAACTTGAGCCCTACTTCAATATAAAGCTAGAAATAGGTAGATCAGTTGATAATGACTTCAAAAATGTAAAGAGTGTTAAAAATAGGGCTAAAATGGACTTACAATCGAGCTTGAAAGATGACAAAACCCTAGGGTCATTCGGCCAAGCATGAAGAAGATGGACTTACCAAATAACCAAAATGCCCTTAATGTCTTTCTATGAAATTTTACTTGACCATGTCCATTTTTTGTCCAACTTAAAATATAATGGTCTAATTACTAAATAAGGACCTCTGATTAAAACTTCATTGCAATTTCATACTCATAGCTTATATAACACACATTTTGCATTTTAGCCCCAAATATCAAATTGACACTTTATCAATAAAATTTCTTAACAAAATTTTCAAAAAATCATGTAATCATGTCGTAGACCATAAAATAATAATAAAATAAACATTTCCATGTTAGATTTTTGGTCTCAAAACCACATTTCTGACTAGACCCCAAATTGTGTGGTCCGCTCAATAACCGAACCAAAGTTTAAGAAGAAAAAGTTGGTGTTTTACTTGAGAATTTAAAGAGAAAATGGTGCTTGGTTGTTTACAAAATGCAATGCGCAATAAAATTTTGAAGGAAAATTAACTACCAAATGCAACAGCTTTTGAAATGAAGAAAGTGTAAACAGAAAGAAAATAATAAAAATGGAAATTAAAACATGAGAAGCAAATGAGCACTGAAAGCTTATATAGCCAAATTCATTTATAAACTTGGTTTATTTATCCTTCAGATCCCTCCAAATTCTGCCCTTGTTTTAATAAATCCCCCACTAACCATTAGTCCTAATTTACCTATTTAAGTTCTATACTTTGCTATTATTCCTATTTAGTCCTAATTACTAACGTGATTTCTGTTTACTCTATTTTTAATCTATAATTTAATGTCAATACCATCAGTCGAGTTTCTAGGATGTGACAATCTAAGGTTGGGATAAAAATGGGTAGATATGGTTAAAATTAAAACATACCTACAAGCCTTAAAAGTATAAAATAAAGTGCTGCAAAGATGGGGAAAGGTATGGATGCAAACACTGCTCCAAATTTTCCTACACAAAATATCATATATGTTAAGATTAAATCACTCTTTGGATCTAATTTAGTAACTTTTTTACATTGCAGTCTGAACTTTTTTTTTGTCGAAGTTAGGTTTTGAGCTTAGTAAATTGTTCTCACATTGAGACTTGAATTAGGTAATCGTTCCCACTTTGGGGCTTGAACTTTTTGATCTTTGAATTCCTTTTTGTCTTTGAATTTAAGGTATTATCATTTAAAATTTAAAAATTTCTTATAAATTTTCAAGCGATGATTACATTCAGTGTCAATAATTGAAGAATTGGATTCCATTGCCAAACATTTTATAAAACTTTGACACTTTTAATATTGAGATAATAGTAATTTTATCTCTCATCATTTATACATTGTGTCAATTTAATCTTGATTCTAAAAATTCAACTCCCTAACATTTATATAGTGCAATTTTGTATTTTTACAGCTTTGCTTTTATTTGTAACATTCAAGGTTAAATTTAAAACAATAAAAATTAAATTTTAGATTTTTAATTTTAATATATTTTGGATCAAATTTAATTGATAAATTTATTTTTAGCTTTCAATTAAAAAAACTAAAAAATATCAAATTATACAAGGTGTAAAAGTTAAAGGTTATTTTTAGAATCAAAACTAAATTGATACAATGTATAAATATTGATTATTAAAATTTTATTATGCCAATTTTATAAATAAAAAATTATATAGATAAAAATAAAATAATTAAATAGTATCGAGTTCAAGAGTATTCTAAAATAATTATATCGTAAGCCTAAATGCATAAAATGTTATCACATTGCAATAATTTTTGTTGAAGTGTATTTTTAAAATAATTAAGTTTAAGAAAATATTCTTAATAACATAGAATGTAAAACAAAACAAAATTTGTTTGCAAAATAAATATAATTATAGGAGTTACAACATCATAAAAAAATTATACCTATGCTATTAATTAAGCGGCCAGGGTAGGTTTTGCTGGGATAGGGGCAGAACATGCAGCTGGATTTTGTTTACCACTAACTTTAGGCTTCACATTCAAACATTGTGATACTGCAGGTCCAATCAGCCCACTGTGCATAATTTCAATGTCTGCAAGTTCCACATTTTCACAAGGAAAAGTAGCACTACAAATAATCTAGACAGCTTCTGGAAGCGCAGAAGTGCCGTGAATGTTTTTGAAACTAATGTTGCTTAGTTTAACTTTTGATTCTTCCTGCATCAACAAAATAATGATTCAATGACTGATTAACTCTTTTTGCTCTCTTACGATTTTGATAAATATGTACATACATTTATTTTTCGTTTGTTCCATAGGCAATATTTCTGATCAATTATAATAGGAGAACTGGCATTGGTCACGGTAATATCCTCAAAGTGAATGTTCGAACAAGTGCCAGGTTCAGCACCTGACCAACTTTTGATTCTAACACCATTGGAAGTATTAGTCATGGTGCAGTTTTTTACTGTAACTCCATCAACAGGTTCTTCATTTTTAAACAATCCGAGACTGTCAATACTGATACCATGTCCTGGTCCACAAGTTACTCCATTGATAACCAAATTTTTGGAACCATCCCCAATTGAAACACAATCATCACCAGTTTTTATCTCTGAATTAAGAACATTGACCCCATCTGATCTCCCAATGTGAATCCCATCTGTGTTTGGGCTTTCATTGGGTGCAGATACAATGAAATGTTCGAAAGTAATGTTTTTTTATCCTAGAACATTAACGTAGAACTGCTTACTGTCTTTGGTATTTACATCTTGTATCATTGCGTTGGTTAAAAAAATCAAACCTTTGGTTCTGTTTAATTCCAAAATGAAACAAAAAATAATTATTACTAAATTTTATTTATAAAAACAAAAGTCATAACTTCTCAATAAGAAAATAACTTACAATAGGAAGTGAACCACAATAATCATGACCTTTACAACCTTCCCTTTTATAAGCAGTGGTTCCCTGGCCGTCAAAAATTCCTCTGCCAGACAATTTGAAATTTTCAATTCTATTGAAGGCAATCCATTTAGGCTCCTTGAAAGCTCAATAGGAGCCTTCACAGTGCCTTCAACTTGAAGCTCAATAGGAGCCGTGCAAGGACCATCTAAGGTAGCTGTACTTAAAAAAATATATCCGTTTAGGAATCACAATTTTTGACGGAGATGTCGAAGCACATGCTTTTTTCCAAGCATTCAACAATGGCTAAAACCAAATAAAAAAGATACATAAGAGATTTGAAAAATAGTTATGTATACTTTTATCTACTGACTATAAAGTTATATGATATTTTGCTTACCTTACTCAAATATGTTTTCTCATCTGCCTTTGCATCAAACTTTGCAACAACATCAAAAACACCACCACCTCCTCTTCCTTGTCCTTCAACGGATGATATAGACTAAACTACTAGTATTAACATGGATGAAACAAAATTAAATTGAATAGCCATGCTTTATTTTTATTTACTTCAAAGAGAGAATGATTTCTGTCTTTTGTTTTGTTTCAAGCCATCTTATATAGAGAGTAAGGCCAAATTACAACCAACTAAACATTTTCTATTTTAGTTAGCGTGGGTAAATAATATGACCAAGTTTTACTTACTATAATTGTAACACCCTGAATTTGGGCCTAGAAGTTTTGGGCCTTGAGCATGGGAGCGGTTGAAGGCAGCTTATAATATTCTGTTGTGCATGCAAATTTCATTAATGAAGGCTTGTTTTAGTGGTTAAGTGTGTTGAGAAGTGTTGGAGAAGTCCTGGGTTTAAACCTGGACTCTAGCAAAAAATTTGGTTTAAGGTGAATCAAACCCTGGGTGTAGTAGGTAGGCCTTAAGAATATTGTTGGAGAAATTGTGACACAAAAAAAGCCTTGTGGTTTAGTGGCAAGTAGCATGTGGAGCATCTGAGGGGAGGCATGGGTTCGAATCCCATGGCAAGCAAAGAGCATTTATTTTGCTAACAGGGGGTGGCAAGAGTTGGTGTTGAATTTAAACTCTGATGTTGGAGGGATCCCACACCGGGAAGCTAACATAAGAGTGGATGGGAAGCTGGCTTTAAATAGAGAGAACCATGAGGAGAGTAAAGGTACCTTTCTTGGCTGATCCCTTTCGCTTTATGGCGTGCTCGTTTGGGTTGGGCGTCGGCTAAGAGTGCTCGGAGCATGGATTAACTCCAGTCTCCAATCAGGTGTGTATTTATCACTACTCTTGTTGTTGGATGGCTACTTCGGGCCGCGATGGGCCGAAAGGGGCCATGTGGGCCCAATGGGCCTACGGGCTCAATTGGATAAGTTGTTTGATTGTGTAGTAAATATTGGACTAGGCTAGGTGAATCGCATATCTGTGGCTAGGTTTGGGTTAAAAGGGCCACACGAGCGTGTGGGCCCATTTGGGCCGAGAATAGGCTTTAGGCCCATTCGTATTGTTATCCATGTTTAGAATACTTTAGTTTACCAATTACTGAAATGCCCTCGACTTGTAAAATTACCAAAGTACTCCCGATTTACAGAATTACCGTTTTACCCTTGATTTACAGAATTACTGGTTTACCCTCAGTTTACAAAATTATCGTTTTACCCTCGATTTATAGAATTACAGTTTTACCCTTGATTGTGAAATTACTGAAATACCCCTGTAGGGTAGAATTTCCGAAATACCCCTATAGGGTAGAATTACTAAAATACCCTTATAAGATAGAATTACCAAAATACCCCTGTAGGGTAGAATTATCGAAATACCCTTGTAGGGTAGAAATACCGAAATACCCCTGTAGGGTAGAATTACCGAGATACCCTTGTAGGGTAAAATTACCATTTTGCCCCTAGGGTGTTAAATGACTGTTTTGCCCTTGTAGGCAAGTGACTGACTTGGACTGTGTGTTTGACGGATTTGATTGTGAATATATGTTGGTGATATGAATGACTTGATTGTGATTGTTTGATTCAAATATGGGCATGACATTCTGCATACATGACATGTTGTATGGGTTGGGATTTTGTACGGAGGAAGCGTTCTGGTGGCTATGCCACAAATATCTGTTCTGGTGGCTCTGCCACAATATCTGTATTTGGTGACTCTATCACAATATCTGTTGACCGATCGATGGCTAAGTGCCGATCACGCTACCGAAGGCTGTGTGCCGTTGTTGTGGGCTTCGTGCCGATTATAGACCCGTTATTAATGGCTCTGTGCCAACCTAAATATGGCTTTGTTCTGTGACATCCCTAAATTGACCCTAGTCGAAAAGTGGTTTCGGGACCACTAAACCGAGTCATAATAATAATTAACCATCATAATTGATGTTCATTATATGTATATATGCATGTGTGAAAATTTCATGTTTGGATTTTGTTAATTGTAAGTGAATTTTTATCAAATAGGACTTCGTGAGAAAATTTAGAAATGTGCTAGGCAAATGTAAGGTGGCCTATTAATACATGTGGGAAAGTGTTGTCCTTGCATGTCAAATTAGCCAAAATGAAGCATGATGGCGGCCATACTATGGGTGGAAACATGTCTCCAACATGTTAGACTAGTGATGCATGTAGGAAACAATAAATTAAGAAAGTTAGCATTAAAGAAATGGAAAAAGAAAATGATGATAACAAAAAAAAAAGAGTGTGGATGCTTTCCCCCCTTGCCGTACATGAGAGAAACAAAACAAAGAAAGAAAGAAAAAAATGTTCATTCTCTCATTTTCTCCTTGCTTGGCCGAATGTACTAAGAAGAAAGGGGGAAGCTTGAGAAAATCAGCCATGGGAGTTTGCTAGACTAAGGTATGTTGATGTTATCCATGAGATTTATGCATGTTTTAGTTGATAGTTTGAGTTCCACCTAACCCATGGTCTAAACCTTTACCATGAAATGGGGATGATATTCGCCATGGGTGTTGTCTTCTTGGTATCATTGATGTTTGATGTTTGATGTTGTGGTGGTGAGGCATGAAGATGAGTTAAGGTTCAACTAAGGTGGATTTGTGGATGTTATTTGCATGCTAAAGGTAAAGCTTGTAATGATGCATGGTATGGTGTTGTATGGCATTTGGCCATGGTAGGGAATAAAAGGAAACTATGTTCGTTGTTCATGTCATTTGAATGAGAAGTGCTAGTAAGGTGAAGTACAAATGTTAGTGTTTGATTTACTAGTGTATATATGCATACTAGCCTAGTTGTGAACTTGAATCAAATTGGTGTTAAGTCGATACAAGCGACCTTACTTGTTGAATGTATCAAGTGTGGAAATCGGCCTTAACATGAATGTGTATGTTCGGCCACATGAACGAATACATATGTTGATGTGTATATTCGCCTTAGGTAGCCTATTGAGGGCCTTAGCTTTTCCTTGATGCTTGAATGAATTGTATTGAATTGCTTGATGTAATATAAAATGTGCATGACCAATGTGTATCCAAGCAAAAGGGTGGCCATATGACCATTTAAACTCCTTGTCATATTCGCCATAAGCTAGCATAATGAGGTTTTAATAAGTTAAATTTGTGTGAACTAGCTCAAGAACTCAAAGGATCAAAGTTGGACAAGGGAAAGACAAAGTAATTGAATAGCCATTGAAAACGTGCGACAACATCCGAGGTAAGTCATTAAGCATATATTTGGTATTGATTTAAATGATCATAATATATATGCAATTGTGTTTAATGAATTGATGTGTAAATGAAAATGTATGTGTATGGAATGATGCCATTGTTGAATGTATAAAGGCAGCAAAATGCATAAGGTATTGGTCACGGCACTAAGTGTGCGGGTATAAATGGACACGGTGACAAGATTGGCACTAAGTGTGCGGGTTTAAAATTGTACAGCACTAAGTGTGCGGGTTTAAAATTGTACAGCACTAAGTGTGCGAGCTGAAAATATATAGCACTAAGTGTGCGGATTCACTATATGCTCTTGTATTACAATTGGCACTGAGTGTGCGACATTATCGAGTTAATCCCGGACAGCGAATCGGGTAAGTACCTTGAGCTCATGACGAATAGGCAATATGTTCATGCTCGGGGTTGAGCTTGGTAAGCTTTAAATCTATGTGATGATTGCAATTGTGTTATTGTGGTGAAAATGAGTTAGTGTGTGAAAATGCCTCAAATATCTTATCGTATAAATATGAAATGTGGATGTATGGCTTGGTATGAGATTGAACCGAAGGTCCGAGGAATTATGGTATAGTTCGATATGGATGAAGTACCTAGCCTTGTTTCATTGTTTCACTTTGTGATGAATTTAGCTAATGGATAATTGTAAAGTGCTTATGACTTACTGAGTTATAAACTCACTCGGTGTTTTCTTGTCACCCATTTTAGGTCTCTTGGACTCGTATTGTTGCGTGCTCGGAACCGTCGTTGAAGTCATCACACCGGCTGAAATATTTTGGTATTGTCTTCGTTGTTGAAGAACATTTGGCATGTATAGGCTATTATATTTTGTTGAACTGTGGGTTGTAAACTTTAAGCCATGTGAAAATGGCCTATGTGGTCGTCGAGTGGGATGCTAGAACCTATAGCCACGAGTCTTAGAAACTTTAATTTTGATAAGGTGGCCATAATTTGTGTCATGTTTGATGGATGATTAAGGCCAAGGAAAGATTCATGAAATTGGCATAGTCTACTGCAGTAACTGTTGCGGACAACAGCAGTGAGGTGAGATTGAAAAATCACTAAAAATAGTAGAAGTAGAATTAAATAGTGAATAAATTATGAAATTGAACCTTGATGAATCTAGTTTAATATGGATGGAACGAAACGACCATATGAGCAGTATATTGAGAGATATTAAAGTTCTCGTGAGACAGGGCCAGAAAGGTTTCTGGGTCCCCTGTCGTGACTTTGAAAATTTACTATAAATTATCCAGAAAGAATTAGAAGTCATGCCTTATATGTGAAGATTCCATTTTGAGTCTAGTTTCATTAGAAACAAACGGTACCAGTATTAAAGCCCTGTACAGAGAGATATTCAAGTTTTAACGCGCGAAGGTCAGTGTAGTCGACTTCTGTAACATTGGTGAATTTAACTAATAAACTGTACCAATTGGCCCAACCAAAAATTCTATAAATAAATCCATGGATAGATATATGAGTCTAAATTCAGGGAAAATTTACGGAATCAGTTTCTGAGTTTCGAAACTTGAGATATGATTTTTATGGCGACAGTGATGCAGTTTTCCAGCCTGTCTGGAAATGCCAAATTGGTTGGTACCTTGAGAAGATTTGGCCCATTAACCCCTCGTGTCCGACACCGGCGACGGTCACGGGTTCGGGGTGTTACATGTTCCATCTTGACTATGGCTTCGTGCCAAACGTATTTACCTGTAGCTATGTGCCTAACATATTTGTTGACGACTCTGTGTCGATCATATTTACCGAAGGCTGTGCGCCAGTTATATTACCGTCACTGATGGCTATGTGCCGAAGTTATTACAGTTATCTATGGCTTTGTGCCACGTATTCTGTTAGGTGGGTTTGCCACATTATCTGATTCTGGTGGCTCTGCCACAATATCTGTATCTGGTGACTCTGTCACGATATCTGTTCTGGCAGCCATGCTGCAAATTCTGTGGTGTGTAGCGGATGGGTGGGTCGAGTTGTCTCCCCACATGGTGTAAGGTTGGTACGGGGGTGTATACGGCTGGATTGGGTTGGGATTGCATTCACATTCTGATTCTGATTCTGTCACCTAATTCTGATTCTGATTCTGATTCTGTTACTAATACTGATTCTGATTCTGATTCTGTTACTGATTCTGATTCTGATTCTGTCACCTAATTCTGATTCTGATTCTGTTACTAATATTGATTCTGATTCTGATTCTGTTACTGATTCTGATTCTGATTCTCATTTTGGTTCCAATTCTGATAATGTTTCTTATTCTGTAATGGGCTAAGGTCCATCTGGTACTGTCTGTTGTAATGGGCTAAGACCCGATTGGTACTGAAATTGTAAGTAAGGCTGGGGCCAGACTTTTAATTCTTTTAGATGACTGACTGTTCCTTTTTATAGTAGGGGATTTCACACTGAGTTTTCGTAAACTCACCCCGTTTATTAACCTTTCAGGTAATTTCCAGCCTTAGATGGATCGGGGTTGCTAGGGGCTTGGAGGAAGCCACACACACTGTTTATGTTATAGTTTTGATTATTACCTTTAAATTATTTTATGTGGGTTGTAGTAAAGCCGTTGTAATTTTCTTGATTTCAAATTTGGAATTTTATTTATTGTTCTTATAATTGCTAGTATTAAAACACGATTTTCCAAAGCAACTACTGTTATTCAAAACATCACGTAACCGCAATTGTTTTTAAAGTAAGTTTCCGCAACTACCAAGATTTTTACAAAGTTGTTAAGAATGTTATTCAGCTGAGGTTTTTTAACAAGGTTTAAAAAAGGTATAAGTTTTTAATTATTAAGAAGGATTTTTAATGGAAACATGGTTTTCGAAAAACACTTCAATGTGACACGCCAAGTTCGAGCCAAACTTCCAGGCCGGGTTTGGGGTGTTACAATAATTAGCACATCTTTTTTCTTTTTGGAAGGAATTAACTCGTTAATTTGCCAACAAACTTGATATAGTAAAAATAATTAATTAACAGGTGACTTATATAACTATTTAAGGTTTCTATATATAAATGAAAATGATGAATAAAATTGTCGACTTAGCTCAATTGGCATCGACATTGTTGCACATGCTAGAGACCATGGGTTCGAGCATGTTGAAGGGCATTAATGCTCTCCTATATTAAGGGTTGGGGAGGAGTTATGAGTAGTTCTAGGCATTGTATAAAAAAACGATGAATAAAATTATCCATTATTAATTTCTTTTCTATATTATATTAATAATTTATTATATGGTTAGATATAGATAATTAAATGTGTGTTTAATAATATTAAAAATTATAATATTTTATTAATTTTAAATATTTTAAAAATAAAATTTATTTATAATATAATAATATTAAGCTTGACTTAAGCTACTTTTTATATAAAAATAAAATCATCCATAAAAGGTAAGTCATTCTAGAGGAAAAAAAAAAGGCTTATTTTTCATTGAATTGTAAGTTATTTTCCATTGACCAAACTGCTTTCCATCAAACAAACACAGAAAAATGTAGAAAATATTTTTTGGGAACCATTTTCAATGAAACAGACAGTGCCTGCCTTGATTGAGTTGGTATCACAAGCTAAGGGGCACCAACTCTGTTGGGTAGATTACTTGAATTCAAAGTCTCATTTCAATTTCATATAATTATTTCATGTATCAGCAATGGTATACAAGTGTAGTTATAATGCTACTAAGTAACTTTATTTTTCGTTTATTAAAGAATAAACATAATATGCAAGTATGCTTTTATTCTATTTCAATTTAATGGTAAGTTTTTTTTTTCTAAATATAATATCCATTCAACGAAAAAAAAATTACAAGTGAGAATCAAATCTCGGATAAATGTACAAAATAAGATATAAACACAAAAGGAATTTGTAACGCCCCAAAAATCCCGAGATCCCGAACTTTTTTTTTTTTGGTTTCGATAAAAATTGTGCTTAACATTCCTAGTTAAGTGTTAATTATGTGATAGTGGGTCTTGGTTAAGGTTTCAGTTCGAACTTAGGGGTGAAGGAAATTATGATTTAATTATTAAAAGAACCTTGTTGGCAAGTAGGTTGGCTTTTAAATAAATGACAGAAGAATTGGACACAAGAAAGCCTTGTGGTGGAGTGGCAAGTGGCGTCACATGCATGACAAGGAGGTCTGGGGTTCGAATCCCTCCTTGCTTAAAAGAAGGATTTATTTTTGCTTAAGGAATGGATAGTGGTGGCATTGGATATGAACACTGTAGGGAGTGATAAGAGGCGAAATTTGAGCAAGGGATTAGGGAGTTATCAGGGAGAAAAATTAGGAGATGAGGAGTGAAGAAGAGGTAGAGCTGAATTGGGAATTTGGGCATAGGAAATTCAGCCATAGAGGCTATATATAGGTGCTGAACGTGAGGTTGCCAGGCTAATGTCGAATTCTCCCTCACATTGTTGCCAGAAAGCACATCTTTTCACCAAAGATCTAAAAGCCAAAAATCCCTTGTTCTTCCTTCATTTTCTTTGTGCCGATTCTCCATTCTTCCCTACTCAAAGTTTTCTTTTTAATTCACCTTTGGTTTTAAATGGTTTCTACTTTTCTTTGTGCCAAATAACCTTTTTCACCATACAAGTCTCAAGAGCTAAATATCCTCTGTGCCTCCACTACCCTTTCCATTCGGTCAATTCTAGTGTAAGTGTTTTGCTCTCTCAATTGGTTTTGCTTGTATAGATCACGCTGTCCCTCACTTCTTCTAATTGGTTTTGGTAGGATTAGTATCGAATCTCAGTCTTTTGGATCTCTGCCGATTTGCTCCCTAGGTGTTGAAACTTTGGTAAGTATTCTTCACTTCGGTAAAGGTTGGCTGAATAGGCTTTAGTAGACAAGGGTGACATATGCTGGATACAAGTCATCCAATATGTTTTTAAAGATAAAGGTTAATGCAGATCTGGGTAGCACTCATGATTAGTGATCAAGGAAAAGCTATTAAGATTTGGTGTTTCAGGTAAGGTTAAGGTGAGACTTTGGCTTTTGGTAAAGTATTCGATAAGTATATGTGAGTAATCATTGAGTGATATCAATTGTAGGTTCGTGGTAAGAGGGAGCGTAGCACGCTTTATTACCAGGTGTGTACATATATTGCACACACAGAGCAGATCGGCAAAATCTGAAATGTCGAAAAGCCAAAAGTTTGGCTACGGTAGTCTTGCGAGTGCACAAACACTCATAAAGGGGAAACTGATAGGTTATCTGAGGCCCAATGGGCAATTCCATGAACTTGGGTCGTGTTTTGGCCAACCGGGCCAAGATGGGCTAAGTGGGCCCGATGGGCTATTGGGCCCATAATAGGCAAAATTGGCAACTTGATGTTAAGTGGTGGAAATTATATGAATGCATGTATATTAATGTGATTTGTGCTTAATGGGCCATATGAATGTGATTTGCACCTAATGGACCATACGAATGTGATTTAGGCCTAATGGGCCTTACGAATTTGATTTGGGCCTAATGGGCCATATGAATATGTTTGGGCCTAATGGGCCATATGAATGAGATTAGGCCTAATGGGCCATAAGCATGTATGTAGACTTGTTTGGGCTCTGTAAGGGGTTTTGGACCTAGTATCTGACAACTGTTTAATTAACATAAAACTTAATTAATTAATTGCGTCCGTGGATGAGTTATAAGGTTAAAGTCTGGTAATGGGTATATGCATATCTAGGATTGGATCTAGGGAAAGCTTCGTACTTAAGCGGTCTTAACGACTCGCCTCCTCTTCTTTGGAATCCTACCTGGTGCGTAGTATATGTTCACTTTAGCCAATGAAAACTTGTTAACGGGACAAGGTAAGTAATAAACCTAATAAAGAGAAATTACCAAAATGCCCTTAAGGGCAAAAATGACCAAAATACCCCTATGTGTTGAATGTAAGATTTATGGATGTTACATGTATATCTGCTGCATACATATGATATTCTGTTTAGGTTGCATATGGGTTGGGAATGATGGAACAGAGGAAGTATATGAGGATCGCATGGTTGCTTGACAACCGTGGGTCCGCCGATGGCTTTTAAGCCAATATGTGATTGGCAGCTTGCTTCAATGAAGGTAGTTCTGCAACCGAGCTACCATTGATGTGTATCAGATAGGTGGGTCGATATTTATATCCCCACATGATGTGTATCGGGGGACGGAGTTGATGTGTACCGGTTGGATTATTGGGGTGGGTTGCACTGCATTACATTGCATGTATGATTTTATGGATTGATGAATGCTTATTACTCTTCGAGGGTTGTACACACTGAGTTTTTGTAAACTCACCCCCTCTTTTATTTTTCTCAGGTGATGGCCAGTAGGAGGTTCGATGGATGGAGGGACTCTGTGGTGGCCAGCTAGCAAGACGACTTGGGCATGTTTTTTTTTTTATATAGTTTCTAGTTTATTCAGTTATTTTAGACCGGATTGTAATAAGGCCTTTCCTCAGGTTATTATTCCAAATTAGGTCTATTATTTTTATGTTTTATATTTATTTTTTAAGATGGGTTCCTAAACCTTAAATGTTTTTATTGAATACTACATTTCCGCAACTAAATTTTTAAATGACAAGTTTTCATGAATCAAATTTTTTAAATAAAGCTTCTACAATTGAAAAGAGACTTTACAAAGTAATTAAGGTTTTTCATTCTAAGGAAGGGTTTTCAATGAAAACAAGGTTTTCAATAAAATACTTCAATGTGACACGTTGGATCCAGTCATAACGTCCAGGCAGAGTTTGAGGTGTTACATTTAGTGGTATCAGAGTCCGGTTGCAAAACTCAGGCTGTGAAGTGGGCCTTATTATTTTGGTTTTGTTTTAAAAAGAAATTCGGATCACAATGTTTTGGAAGAAAAAAATTCTTGATGTGCGGCACACCGAGCCTCCGACATCGAGCGAAGTAAGTTCTTTTACTATGAAGCTTGTTTAATTTGATATACTGTAGGTAGTTAGTGGGCTACTTTAGATGATTATGCTAAGGTTTTTAGATTGAAACTGAAGCCCGTAGGACCTTGAAACTGTAGAGGAATTACGAAAACAATCTTCTTCTAATACTTTCATAAAACATCGGTTTAATTATTGAAACTAACTAAAACTTCATAAAATTTTTAATCCAGATAATACGTGAATCAACGATAAGTGCTAGAAGAGATGTAAGAGGCCATGGTCGTGGCCTCGAAAGTGTTAGGGTTGAATCGTCAGCATCGGGCCATGTGCCTAATGTTGGGATAGAAGAGGCTCTGGCCTCACCCATGGCTGGGACTGGACCGTATGATCGGGCCGCGGGGGAAGATGTATTGTCGCAGGCAATGCTGAGGATTTTGGAAAGGGTCGCAGGACCGAATAATGGTACGAGAAATCGGGGGTCCATTTTGGAGCGACTTTGATCAAATGGGGCTGGGATCTTTAAAGGCGTGGCTGGTGTGGCTCCTAACATGGTGGAATACTGGTTAGAGGCCTCCGAAAGGATAATAGAGGACTTGGACTATTCTCCTGAACAAAAGTTGAAAGGGGCAGTGTCATTGCTTAGGGAATAAGCTTACCAGTGGTGGCTGGCAGTGAAAGAGGGCACCCAACCTGAGCAGGTCACTTGGGAGTTTTTCAAAACTGTGTTTCAAGGGAAGTATATGGGTGCGAGTTATGTGGATGCTAGAAGGAAGGAATTCCTAAGCTTGACCCAGGCAAACAAATCTGTGGCAGAGTATGAGGCAGAATTTCTACACCTTAGTAGGTATGCAAGAGTTATGGTGGCAACGGACTATGAACATTGCGTTAGGTTTGAGGATGGTCTTAGGAATAGCCTCCGAGTATTGATAGCTCCAAAAAGGGAGTGAGTCTTCTTAGAGTTGGTAGAGAAAGCAAAGATAGCAGAGGAGGTGAAGCGCATTGAGCGCTTAAATCGAGAAAAAGAAAAGGGTAGGAATAAAAGGGAGGTTGAGACTCATGCTGTTAAACAGAGGCCTAAGGCTAGGGCTAGAGATAATGGGTCGGTTAGAGCAGGACTGTAATGGCCTAAATTCAAGGTTATCGGAACAGTGGTTTTGTAACCACAAATCCGATTTAAAGAGAAATTTAGTTCAATATTTTTGCATGAAAATTGATATGATAGGAAAATCGTATGAAAATATTGATAAAATTTTTTTACCGATTTAGTGGTTACTTAGAAAAATAAATTATTGAAGAAATTGGATAAAATAAGGTATCGGGACCTCTATCTCGTAAGACCAAGTCAAAAATAATTTTATAAATATTTATGAAATGTTAGTAATGTGGTATTAAAATTTCGTTAGGAAATTTTAATGTTTGGATAGTTAATTAAATGAAAAGGACTAAATTGTAAAAGGTGTAAAAGTCGATGGGATGATTAAATAGCTTAAGTGTCTAATGAGATAGGATTTAAAAGGCAATTAGACCTAAAATTTATTTGGGCTGGACGGAAAGGGCATGAAATCAGCAGGAAAATTGATAAATTAAAGGAAAAATTGGAATATTGCAAAATTAACTAAATAAAACTAGGATTAAATAGGAAATATCTAGATTTCTCTTCATTTCTCTTCAATTCCAGCAGCTAAAAATGCCATAGGAGGGTTCTCTAAGCTGGTATTCCATAATTTTTCCACCAAGTGAGTTAATCCTTGACTTTTTCTTGTAATTTTTGTATTTCTAAGACTTTTACAACTAGGTCCTACTATTAAATTCATTAGTTTTTGATTTCATGGATGAAATTGAAAGTCACCATGGTTGAGTGCTGTAAGTTTATGATGAAATAGAATGAAATTAAAGCTTTAGTTTGTTTATGAGATGATTTTATTAGGTAATTTCAATAGAAATTGATTTTTAGGACCTAATTGTGAAAATGTTTGAAATTAAAGTCTATTGCTGAAATTTTGATTCCTAAAGGTTGTAAACTAGTTTAAGGTGATATAATAAAGTGTTAATTGGGAAAAATCAGCTCAATTGAGAGGCTAATTGAGTAGGGACGAAATTGTTATTTATTAAAAGCTTAAGGGAAAAATGGTAATAAACAGCTTGCACTAAAATAATATTGGACAGCAGCAGTAAACTAACTTTCAAAAATCACCATAAATTGTATGAATCGAATTAGAATATGAAAAAATATGAAATTAAAGCTTATTGAGTCTATTTTCTCATAGAGGAAACAGTATAAGCAATGGATCTGTAAATCATGAGATATAATGAATTTTGTGAGACAAGGTCAGAATGAATCCGAGTTCCCCTGTTCTGACTTTGAAAAATAATAAAAAATTGAATAAAAATAATTATGGGCTTAAATTTATGTCTAGAATCCTGAATGAGTCTATTTTCAATAGAAATAAATAGGAGCATCATCCAAATTCTGTATGAAGAGATAATTAATTTTTAGTGAAGAAGGGTCAGAACTGTTAGACAGCAGAACAGGGGTAACTTTAAAGAATAAACTGTACTTATTTGCTAAACCAAAAATTTTTAAAATTTTATGGTAATAAGATATATGAGTCTAGTTTCATAGAAAATTAACTGATCTTAATTTGGAGTTCCATAGCTCGAATTATAAATAATTTAGTGGTTATGACTCAAATAGACAGCTTTGAATAAACTATAAATAATAATAATGAAATTATAGAAATTGCTGCATATGAACATGAAATGTATTAAATTGATAATTAAATTTATTTATTTAGATCCAGAAGATTCAAATACGAAGCTAGATCGAGGAAAGGAAAAAGTTCAGGATTAGTAGATTTTTGTACACGAACAAATATCAAGGTAAGTTCATGTAACTTGAATTATATTCTTAAATGCTTGAAATGTATGTTATTGATGTGAAAATGATTTGAAAGTTTATTGTATGAAAATTTATGAAACATTGATATATTTAATAAAAAGTGGAAGAAATCCTAGTTGAATGAAAGGAAATTTTGATGGATCTCTGAAAAGGAATTGACGGTAAAAAGGATCTAGCCCAGACGGGTGATCCTATCCTGATATAGCCCTCCCGAAGAATATGTGTAAAATGGATTTAGCCCGGACGGGTGATCCTATCCTGATATAGCCCTCCCGAAGAATATGTGTAAAATGGATTTAGCCCGGACGAGTAATTTAGATCCAAGCTCATTAAAGCAATTGTCGTTGCAGGGGATTTAGCCTGGACTGGTAATCCCGACAATACACTATGAGTTTATATTGCAGGGGATTTAGCTTGGGTGGTAATCCCACCGCAAGGTGAGGTTCATGGAGTGTGCTCTCTGAAATGGAAATGTGCACACATGAATATGAATTGACGGACCCGGAATTGTAAACTAAAAGTGTACCTCTAAAAATCCATCAAAATTTCGATAAATTCAACTGGATAAATATGGAAAAATAACAAGGAAATGGAAATCATGGTATTGATGAGCTCATCCATCATGGTATATATTATTGGTACATGGAAATTATTGTACTAACTTGAATGTTGAGTTTGTGCATGTTAGGATAATAATGCATTGAATGGATATATGAATGTTTATTGTATTGTATTGAAAATATTAGGTAAGTATAATTCTTGTTACATGAGCTTACTAAGCACAAAGTGCTTACCCTATTTCCTTTTCCCCTATTTTGTAGTGTTAAGAGCTCAGAGGTCGGATTTGGTCGGAGACACATCACACTATCAACCTCAGGATTTTGGTATATAAAGAAACTTTATTTTGGAAGCCAATGGCATGTATAAGCTAATAAAGCAAGTGTTAACGTGAAATGAATGTAAAGTTAGCCATTAGTATGGTTAACAAACCTGGTTTTGGGTATGTGATGACGTTATCTTATAAATATGTATGAATTTATCTTGAAAATATGTTGAATTGGTTTGGTTGATATGGATTGGTCTCGATTTAATATTGCAGGGAAGGTTAGATATTTATAAAGGGGATATATTGAATAAAAAATAAAAAAATTGTAAACTTCGGTAATACCTTGTACCCTATTCCGGCAATGAATATGGGTAGGGGGTATTACAAGGACCCCCTGCTATGAATCTAAGGGTACCATCTTGTGCTGATTGTGGGAAAGGTCATGTTGGCGAGTGTTGGAAGAGGACGGGAGCTTGTCTAGCTTGTGGATCTATGGAGCATAGGATCAAGAATTGCCCTAAGATGCCAGTTCAGGTGCCAGACATGGGTAGAAGTGATGTATAGCCACCAAGGGATGGTAAGTAGCCGCCCAGAGGCCATGGTCAGGCCAGGGGTGGAAACGGTTTGGGCCGTGGAGCACCGGGCAGAGGTGCTGGTCATGCTGAGGTGAGACAGCCAGCGTTGGTCTATGTAGCATGTCGTCGAGAGGACGAAGACGCTCTAGAGACAAATATTGGTACGTATGTTAACCATAATATACTATTTATTTAGTTTGGAATTAGAGTGCACAGCGGGAGCGTGGTGTGGAAGTCTATGCTATGAAGTTGTACTGATAGTTGGGAATTTCGAGGATGAAATTTCTTTTAGGGGGTAGAGTTGTAACACCCCAAAAATCTTGAGATCCCGAACTTTTTTTTTTTTGGTTTTGATAAAAATTGTGCTTAACATTCCTAGTCAAGTGTTAATTATGTGATAGTGGGTTTTGGTTAAGGTTTGAGTTCAACCTTAAGGGTGAAGAAAATTATGGTTTAATTATTAAAAGAACCTTGTTGGGAAGTAGGTTGGCTTTTAAATAAATGATGGAAGAATTGGACACAAGAAAGCCTTGTGGTAGAGTAAAAAATGGCGTCACATGCATGACAAGAAGGTCCAGGGTTCAAATCCCCCCTTGCTCAAAAGAAGGATTTATTTTTGCTTAAGGGATGGACAGTAGTGGCATTGGATATGGACACTGTAGAGAGTGATAAGAGGAGAAATTTGAGGAGGGGATTAGGGAGTTATCAAGGAGAAAAATTAGGAGATAAGGAGTGAAGAAGAGGTGGAGCCGAATTGGGAATTTGGGCATAGGAAATTTGGCCATAGAGGCTATATATAGGTGCTGAATGTGAGGTTGCTAGGCTAATGCCGAGTTGTCCCTCACCTTGTTGCCAGAAAGTACATTTTTTCTCCAAAGATCTAAAAGCTGAAAATCCCTTGTTCTTCCTTCATTTTCTTTGTGCCTATTCTCCATTCTTCCCTACTCAAAGTTTTTTTTTTGATTCACCTCTGGTTTTAAATGATTTCTACTTTTCTTTGTGTCGAATAACCTTTTTCACCATACAAGTCTCAAGAACTGAATATCCTCTATGCCGCCACTACCCTTTCCACTCGGTCAATTCTAGTGTAAGTGTTTTTCTCTCTCAATCAGTTTTGCTAGTATAGATCACGCTGTCCCTCACTTCTTCTAATTGGTTTTGGAAGGATTAGTATCGAATCCCAGTCTTTTGGATCTCTGCCAATTTGCTCCCTAGGTGTTGAAACTTTATTAAGTGTTCTTCACTTCATAAAGGTTGGCCGAATAGGCTTTAGTAGAAAAGGGTGACATATGCTGGATACAAGTTACCCAATATGTTTTTAACGATAAAGGTTAATGCAGATCTGGGTAGCACTCGTGATTAGTGATCAAGGAAAAGCTATTAAGACTTGGCATTTCAGGCAAGGTTAAAGTGAGACTTCGACTTTTGGTAAAGTATTCGATAAGTATATGTGAGTAATCATTGACTGATATCGATTTTAGGTTCGTGGTAAGGGGGAGCGTAGCACGCTTTATTACCAGGTGTGTACATACACTGCACACACACAGTAGATTGACAAAAGCCAAAATACTAAAAAGCCAAAATACCGAAAAGCTGAAAGTTTGTCTACGGTAGTCTTGCGAGTGCGCGAACACTCGTAAGGGGGAAACCGATAGGTTATCTGAGGCCCCATGGGCGATTCCATGAACTTGGGTCGTGTTTTGGCCAACTGGGCCAGGATGGGCTAAGTGGGCCCGATGGGCTATTGGGCCCATAATAGCCAAAATTAGCAACTTGATGTTAAGCGGTGGAAATTATATGAAAGCATGTATATGAATGTGATTTGGGCCTAATAGGCCATACGAATGTGATTTGGGCCTAATGGGCCATACGAATGTGATTTGGGCCTAATGGGCCATATGAATGAGATTGGGCCTAGTGGGCCATATGCATGTATGTAGACTTTTTTGGGCTTTGTAAGGGGTTTTGGGCCTAGTATCTGACAACTGTTTAATTGACATAAAACTTAATTAATTAATTGCGACCGTGGACGAGTCATAAGGTTAAGGTGTGCTAATGGGTATATGCATGTCTAGGATTGAATCTAGGGAGAGCTTCGTACTTAAGCGGTCTTAATGACTCACCTCCTCTTCTCTGGAATCCTACCTGATGCGTAGTATCTATTCACTTTAGCCAATGAGGACTTGTTAACGGGCCAAGGTAAGTGATAAACCTAATAAAAAGAAATTACTGAAACGCCCCTAAGGGCGAAAATAACCAAAATACCCTTATATGTTGAATGTAAGATTTATGGATGTTACATGTATATCTGCTGCATACATATGATATTTTGTTTAGGTTGCATATGGGTTGGGAATGATGGAACGGAGGAAGTGTATAAGGATCGCATAGTTGCTTGACAACCGTGGGTCCACCGACAGCTTTTAAGCTAATATGTGATTGGCAGCTTGCTGCAATTAAGGTAGTTCCACAATCGGGCTACCATTGATGTGTATTGGATGGGTGGGTCGATATTTATATCCCCACATGATGTGTATCGGGGGATAGAGTTGATGTGTACCGGTTGGATTATTAGGGTGGTTGCACTGCATTGCATTGCATGTATGATTTTATGGATTGATGAATGATTATTACTCTTCGAGGGTTGTACACACTGAGTTTTCGTAAACTCACCCCCACTTTTATTTTTCTCAGGAGATGCCCAATAGGAGGTTCGACAGATGGAGAGACTCTATTGTGGCCAGCTAGCAAGATGACTTGGACATGTTTTTTTTTATATAGTTTCTAGTTTATTCAGTTATTTTAGACCTGATTGTAATAAGGCCTTTCCTTTGGTTATTATTCCAAATTAGGTCTATTATTTTTATGCTTTATATTTATTTTTGAACATGGGTTCCTAAACCTTAACTGTTTTTATTGAATACTACGTTTCCGCCGCTAAATTTTTAAATGAGAAGTTTTCATAAATGAGATGTTTTAAATAAAGCTTCTGATAAACCGTAATTTACATATATTTTTACCCTATGCTTAATGCATTTTATGGATGATTTCCCACTAGAATTGGTGAATTCAATGCTCTTAATGCTTTAATTTCATGTTTTATACTTAGAAGAGCATAGGAGAGAGAAGGGAACGAGAAACGGGCCAAAAACAGAGAAAATGGGCCAAAGTACGAAATCAACACTGCTTGGATCTCCTCACATGGGCAGACCACACGGCCGTGTCAATTTGGCAGGCTCGAGCACGGCCTGAAGTAATCACACACGGACGTGTCACACGAGCGTGTCCCTACCAAGCCCAAGTTGAGTCCAATTTGGAAAAGCCTATAAATACACCCTAGAGGAGGAAGAAAGACACACACAGGGAGGGAGTAAGAAATTACTCCAACGAAGCCGATTGATCCATCTCAGAAGTGGGATTCATCATCAAGACTGAAGATCTCTCCTCAATTTCTCCTTCAGGAGTTTGGGGTTTTCTTTATGTTCTGTACTCTTTATTATTTTGAGATGTTTTCTTATTTAGTTATGAAATAAAACCCCTAAATACCTAAGGGGAATGAAACCTAAGACGAATCTTGTTATTATTTTCTGAATTGTATGATAAATATTTAACTTGTTCTTAATTATGTGTTCTTAATTCTTGTTTTGATATCCCAGGATACTGATTCAAGATAAGCTCTTATTCAGAGGAGGAATAGACCCTTTCTAAGAGTACATTTGTCATAGTTAAGCGGAGTTGTTTACGCGCCTAGACATAGGGTGACAAGATTTTTGTCGGGTTAGGGTGAAACCTAATAAGGGGATCCATAGTTCGAGTTAATGCAACCTTAGGGTGTTAATTAGAGAAAGGTCTCAATTATTCAACCTAGGGATTAGATGTTATTTGTCTTGAATAAGGATAATAACATAACTTAGGGATCTCTACGGAACAAGTTTAAAGAATAAATCATCCAATTCGGAGCCAGAGTAAAAAGACAAAACCTCTTAGTTTAGATAATTAGTTAGGTAAAACAAAACCTCTTTATTCTTAGGCTAGATAATAAAAAGACAGTCATTACTAGTACTTTTAGTTCCTTTGGGTTCGACAATCCAGCCTTGCTAAAACTATACTACTATTCGATAGGTACACTTGCCTGCATCGGGATAATAGTTAGTTTCAAGAAAAACTAATTATAAATATTTAAAACTTATCACAAAATAACGCGATTAAGTTTTTGGCGCCGTTGCCAGGGAACTAAGATATTAAGAACGCTCAATTTTTATTACTTTAGCCATTTTTTTTCTTGCAATTTAATTTTATTATTTATTATTTATTAATTTACTTTTTCTTTCTCTTGGTAGGTTTTTATAGTTTATAACTAGAAGAAACCCGTCAAGACCACTACTTTTTGACGAAGAAATCGATTGCACAGTTCGCAGACACCAACGAGAAATAAGGCGAAGCTTAAGATACACAGAGAACGAGCAAGAGGACGATACTTAACACCCAACCGAAGAGATGGCTGAAAACCAAGACAATCAACTACCTCCTGCAATTGCGGTTAATTAAAATCCTGCTCCACGCACTATGTATGATTATGCTAAACCTTTTTTAACAGGAACTGAATCAAGCATAGTTAGACTTGCTATAGCTGCAAATACTTTTGAACTAAAACCTAACACTAATACAACAATTTGTTTAGTTTGATGGTTTGCAGGATGAGGATCCCAACGCTCACTTAGCAAACTTTTTGAACTATGCGATACATTTAAAATTAATGGTGTTTCTGATGATGCCATTTGTCTTCAGTTATTCCCTTTTTCATTGAAGAACAAAGCTAAACAATGGTTGAACACATTACCACAAGAGTTAATCACTACTTGGGAACAAATGACCAAAAAATTTCTTTTAAAATATTTCCCGCCGGTTAAAATGGCCAAATTACGTAATGATATCTCTTTAGTTGTACAGATGGACTTAGAAACTCTTTACGATGCATGGGAGAGATATAAAGACTTACTAAGAAGGTGCCCTCACCATGGGTTACCACTTTGGCTTCAAGTTCAAACGTTCCATAATGGCCTGAATCCTTCGACTCGGCAAATGGTTGACGCAGCTGCTGGTGGAACCATCAATAATAAAACACTTAAAGATGCTTATGAGTTTATAGAGGAGATGTCACTGAATAACTATTAGTGGCAAGTCATCAGGACAAAACCAACAAAAACAGCCGGTGTTAATAACATTGATTCAGTCACCATGCTCTCTAATCAGGTAGAACTCTTGAATAAGAAGATTGATGGTTTTCTTAGTTCTTTACAGGTTCACCCAGTAATGCAGTGCGAACCAAGTGGAGGTGGAGCAAGCCATTCGGAATACCAACCTTATGGCCACAACATGGATAACAAGCAGTTAAATTACATGGGTAATAATCCTCGATCTCAAAAAAATCGATATAGTAACACTTACAATGCAGGTTGGAGGAACCATCCAAATTTCTCGTGGGGCGGTCAAGGAAATCAAAGACCACAACATCCTCCGGGTTTTCAACAGCCACCCTATCAACAGGGAAAGAAACCAAACCTTGAAGAGATGCTCACAAATTTTATCTCGGTGTTAGAAACCCGTTTCCAAAACACCGAGATAGCACTTAAAAATCAACAAGTGTCGATCCAATGGCTCGAAACTCAGATAGGCCAGCTGTCCAAACTAATCTCCGAATGACCTCAAGGTAGCTTGCCAAGTAATACTGAACCCAACCCAAGGGAACAGCTCAACGCAATTAATATTCAAGATGACGAAGGAGTCGTTGAGCCTGAACCAGAACTGAGGCAAGAAATTGTGGTAAGCAAAGGTCAATGTGAGGTAGGTTATAATAAAAAAAAATTAGTGAATGTCGAATACAAACCTCGTGTGCCATACCCCAACGCGACAAGGAAAGACCACTCAGATGAAAAATTTGGTAAATTCCTTAAACTCTTAAAAAAATTACACATTAACTTACCATTTATTGAAGCTCTATCACAAATGCCAAATGCAATGAAATTTTTAAAGGAGCTTTTAGCAAATAAACGGAAGTTGGATGAGGCATCGCATGTGAGCTAAATACAGTTTGCTCAGCTATTCTGCAAAATAAGCTACCGAACAAATTAAAAGATCTAGGGAGTTTTACAATTCCTTGCTTAATTGGTAGTTTAGATGTTAATAATGCATTAGTTAATTCACGGGATAGTATTAACGTCATGCCCTACAAAATGTTTAAACAATTAGGTCTTGGGAAACCCAAACAGACTAGGATGAGCATTCAATTAGCAGATAAAACTATAAGATTCCCTAGGGGTATTATTCAAGATGTGCTAGTTAAAATCGATAAATTTATATTTCTCATTGACTTTATTGTTCTAGACATAAAGGAGGATAGCAACACTTCTTTAATTTTAGGAAGGCCCTTTTTAGCAATTGCTAAAACGATTATTAATGCTAGCACAGGTGAACTCACAGTCCGTGTGGGAGACAACACAATCACTCTTCAAGCTCGCAATTCTGGCAACACATCAGAAATTGAAGGTGATCATCTAAATCATTCTATTAAAACTGACAATATGATACAACCCACTTTGCAGGAGATAAGTCTGAAGGAAGTACATGAGCCATTCTCAAACAATAGTAGAGGACCTATTCATAAAGAACGAAGGCTACAAATCGAGAAGCTAGATGAATGGTGAACGCATAAACCGAGAACACCCGACAAACCGAATCTACGACAAAAAGAGCTCAATACCTTTCCAAATCAACTTAAAGTTGGAGATAGAGTCTTATTAGATGCCGCAGATCCCCACATTGTCACTACCACATCAAATGAAGAAATCCCTCTTATGGTACTCAGCATTTTCCCATTCGGTACAGTCGAGGTGAGTCATCCCAAGTTCGGCACTTTTAAGGTAAACAACACTCGTTTAAAACCTTATTTTGATGAGACTGATAGCAGGAATGAGGAGTATAAACTCCTCAAACCACCATGATCATTCAACAAAGAGGTAAGTCGAGCTTTGACTATAAATAAGCGCTTCTCGGGAGGAAACTCGAGCACTAACTATATTAACTTCTTTAAAATTTAGTCTTCAACACTTAATGTAATATCCCGAATTAGGGCCTAATCGGAATAGTGGTTTCATGACCACAAATCTGAGATAGAAATAATTATTTTATGATTATTTTGAGGTCTATGATATGATTTCATGATTGTGTGAAAATTTCGTGAAGAAATTCTATGCATAAAGTGCTTAATTTGAAGTTAGGGACTAAATTGAATAAGTTACAAAACTTGCATTCTAGAAGTTTCTAGTATGAAATTGCTTTGAAATATTAATTAGGAGGTATTAAATAGCAATTTGACCAATTTCAAAGTTTATGGAAAAATATTGGACATGAATGGAATTTTTGGAAAGTTTAGTAGTAAGGGCATTTTGGTCATTTAGGGGTAAAATGAATTAAAATACAAAATTAAAAGCCAATTTTGCTCATCTTCTTCACCATGGAGGTGTATACCAAGGGAGACTCCATGGATAGGGTTTCCAAGCTTCCAAGCTCAATTGTAAGTCTGTTCTAGCCTCGTTTTTAATGATTTTTACGTTTTTGGAGTCCCGTTAACTTGATTTAGCTTATGCTAGCAATAATTCAACCTAGGGTTCATATTTGGAAAAATACCCATAGGTGAAATTTGTGTATTTTGGTGTTTTATGATAGAATATGAGGTTTTAAATTATGTTAGACAACTTGTGCTACTCGGTTTTAAGTGAAAACGAGCAAAAGGGCTTAATCGGTAAAAATACCTAATAGTCATAAGTACATGTTAGAGTGAGAATTTGATGTTGCCATAAAAGGGAAAAATGATCAGCATGTCAGAAAACATAAGAAAATAGGATGAAGTTTAATTTCCGAACCTTGGGGCAAAAGTGCAAATATGCAAAATTTTAGGGGTCAAAATGAAAATTTTTAAAAATATGATTTTTGGACCCGTATGAATAGTGTGACTAATTATTAGGCTAAATGTGATATTATAGATGAAGGAAATCGAGATTCAGGCTTAAATCGGGAAAATACAAGGTTATGGACTAAAATGGTAAATTGCCGTTTCTGGATCGAGGTAAGTTCGTATGATAATAATAATGCAATGTTATGTTTGAATTATATTTATTACTATTATTGCATATATTTTATGATTTAATATATTGGAAAAGTTGAAGGAATGGTGTTTATGATGTGAAAATTTGACATGAAAGAATGTTACATGAAATGCAAGAAAATGAAGATACATGACAAGCGATATATGAGATATGTGATATATGTTATGTAAATTCTTAAAAGATGATTTGATATTTGAGTTGTGTCTTATTATACTATGAATGGACAATTGGTACTATAGATAGTGAGATCGACACTTCGAGTAAATTCGTACATAAATAATCTATCGATTCTTTTTATGTTATTATATTTTGATATCATATGAAATGTGGCTGCCTATCAAATGGTTATTTGATGTAAATTATGAATTTAAATTGATTATGGACAATTTAGTAAAATGTTGAAAAGTGAGGAATTTCCCGACTGAACCTTCGGAATAAAAACGATACGAATGATCTATTGTGAGGTCGCATGTGTAGTACTAAGTGCAGGCTACTATGCGTACCCGAAAACTGTGATCATGTGTGTAGTACTAAGTGCAGGCTACTACATGTACCAGACTGTTGGTCACATGTGCAGTACTAAGTGCATGCTACTATGCGTACCAGATAGCTTCGGCTACAAGTGTGGAAATGGGAAAATGTGCAGCAATTGTGTATCTCATTATTATTCGATGAGTTCAACGGAAATCGATTAAATGAAAATACATGTGAAAGTGATTATGTGATGAACAAGTGCAAGTATATGTTTATTTGAATTTATGAGTAATATGCTCAATATTTGAGCGAACTTGGTAAAATGGAATGGATTAAGTGAAATTGTGTAAAAGTGAACTTTAGTAGTAAAACAAGATTAGACAAAGAAGATGCATGACTTTGAAAATTCACCAAAAATTGTGTAAGTTGAATTAAATTTAAAAAAAAATTATGGAAATAAATCTTAATGAGTCTATTTTCACATGAAAGAAACAAGGAAGCAAAAGAATTCTATATTGTGTGATATTTGAATTCTTGTGGAACAGGGTCTAAATGAATTCGAGATCCCCTCTTTTGACTTTAGAAATTCACCATAAATTGTAAAACAATTATTGAGAGTCATACCTTACATTCATGGATTCCTTATTGAATCTAATTTTAAGGGAAACAAACAGTATGGTCGTTGGAATTTTGTACAGGGATAAATTTGGTTTGTAGTGCACAGAGGTCAGAGCAGTCATACCCTGAAACAAGGGAGACTTTAACTAATAAACTGTACTAAATGGTCATTCCAAAAATTCTAGAAAAAACTTAGTAAGTAGACATATAAGTCTAGTTTCATAGAAAACTTACGGAATTGGATTTTGAGTTTTGTAACTTGAGATATGATTTTTTTTAGCACCGGGAGTCCAAAAAATAGCCTGTCCTGAATATGTGTAATTGTACAATTATAGTGTTTTATCTTGAAAAGCATAGTAGTAATTGCTTATTATTTTCATATGAACCTACTAAGCGTAAAGCTTACCCATCCTCTCCATTTCTTTAGTATTGGCAGGTCGGCTCGGGGTTGGAGATCGTCGGAGGTAATCACACTATCAAACTATCAAACTATCATTTTTGGGAAAATTAATTCAAATATTAGAAATATCAAGTGAGTGGCATGTATAGGAAGTTGGTTTGTGATATGTATTTTTATTATGATTTTGACCATACGTATCAGTCTGCATTGAGTTATCATATAAAATCATGAGATGTGGTCCTTATCCATTATGCTTTATAAGTTTAATTAATTGTGCCATGTCCTATGTTTTGATGTGATGATATAGTTAGCTTTGTTTGTTATGCATGTGTTCGAAAAGTTTTGAATTAAATGAAATTTTATGGCCCGGTTTTTGTCTATGTGTATTGTTAAGTTAGGTAATGCCTCGTACTCTATTCCGGCCTTGGATACGGGTAAGGGGTGTTACATTTAGTGGTATCAGAGCTATGGCTTAGTCAGTTCTCAGACTAACCTAGCATGTGTAAAAGTCCAGCTATACATGCCACTGATCCGTGATAGTGTGATGTCTCCCGATGCGTATGAGCACCGTCTTGCTTAGATAGAGGTACTCTCCAACCGAGCTGCACTGACCATGTTCAATGTGATGCGAAGGTGTTTGAATAAAATTACGATTATGATGAGTCTCAATTTAGAAAAGTATGAATAAAAATTTATGATATATATATATATAAGTGATAACACATGAGATGAAAGGTCATGTTGTGATAAATATCCATACTTGCTTGATGCTCATATGATGTAGTGCACTTGGCTTACTTGATAAGATGAACGGGATAAATAGAAATTCGTAGAAGTATGAGTAAAAGTTCCTAATATCATGACATGAATGAAAATGTCATTGCCTTGATTGAACGTTGAATGTTGATGAATGTCAATGATATTTTTTATGAGATAAATGATTATAATGAAATGAATTTATCTATGTTAAATTGTTTGGACTGAATTATGTGATTGTAATTATATGTATATGATGATGCACGAAACAAAAGTTGTGATTGTGATATAAATATCTATGTTTGTTTAACCCTTATATGATGTCATGAGTATGATTTGTTCGAGTAGATGAATGGATAAGTCAAGCTATCCAGAAAACATAGGATGCATGTATAATTATACTTGACTAAATGAGATAACTGGAAAGTGAGCATTAAATCAATACGAATGTTAGTTACTCAAAATGAATAACATGATTGAGATATGATTGCTATGAAGAAAACTGTGTTACATGTATATGTATATGAGAGTTGAATCAGAGGCCCTACGACCCCTTTCCCCTTACCAAAGTGGTGTTTTATAATGGAATTTCATGAGATTTATCTTGAATAAGTTTCCGTTGAGAAACCAAAGAGTTCAAGCTAGAATAATTATAAATATGATTAGAGATTGAAGAATGAATTGATAAGTAAAGTCAAAGCTAGAAATGTATCAGATTGGCATAAGGATTATTGGAGTTATGCACTATTCCAGTTAGAGAAGAAAGTTATTTTGATAAATCAAATTACTAAGGTACAAGGTCGAGAAAAGTGCAAATAAAAATTTATTTAGAACAAGTCTTCTTTAGTGAAAAGTAATATGAAATTTGTAATGGCAGAAATAGTTGGGGAAATGATATCCAAATGTGTAATATCCGAGTGTGACGATTCTGCTTGGATGATTTTAGCGCTTTCTTCAAAGATGTTCTATGTGTTTATCCGTTCCCAGAAATATTTCTATGGTTATTGATCTTTTGAAGAAATTCTTGTTATATGGGGATGTTTTCTAATCCTGATGTTAAATGAAAGCATTGGTAGCCTGACTGGTTTATAATTTATATTGCTCTATTCCTTCGGGCATTCTATTATATTCAACCTGATAAAAAAATTTGATGAGAGAATATGTATGATACTTTGATTCTGTTTCTTCTACTTGATGCTCCATTTGATATGTATATATATGGGAAGATACATTATTCTTGTTGCATTTGATTCCAGTGAGACTAAATGATGTTTTCTACTGGATTTCTTTTCTCTGAGTAATTATCGGGATCTTCTATATTTTCCTATGAGTTTGGTTTTCAATTTTCTGGCATAGTATTGTATCTTGGGTTTCTTTATTT
Organism: Gossypium arboreum; assembly: GCF_025698485.1. Classification (NCBI taxonomy): domain Eukaryota; kingdom Viridiplantae; phylum Streptophyta; class Magnoliopsida; order Malvales; family Malvaceae; genus Gossypium; species Gossypium arboreum. The sequence goes on from NC_069071.1 coordinate 20,852,077, forward strand.
CGGATTTCTTTATTCTGGGTTTTTCTATCTTGGATTTCTTTATTTGGTTTTCTTGTTATCTTTATTCCGTAATTTGTCAACTACGACTCATGTTCGGAGTGCATTCTTCAGCTCGTGATAATCATGTCAAGTTTGGCTATACTTCTGATTTGATTTGGGTGATGTGGTGATTTAAGTATTGGGATTTTTCTAATTTTCGTGTAAGGTTTGACAACAGTAAAGGTATAAGTGATAAAAGTGCGAGTTTCAATCGGTATGGTGGATTACTTCTCTCAAGTAAGTCAATTATAGTTAATGTCTTCAATTGAGATATTTTGGTACTTGAGCTAATGCAATTGAGACGGTTTTGATTAACGTAATGAATGAATAGTAAAGGATGGCATGATGAATTGTTTTGTAACTAGAAGAAAGGATTATTTTCGAGGTTATATCAGAATTATTTCCGTAGCGGAAAGAGGAAAATGTGATAGTGAGTAGCAAACTAAAAGAGTATAGTGAGGATCGACTTCTGATAATGAATTTCAGAATATATGAGAAATTAAAGAGATATATTGGAGGCACCGCCTGAGTGAAAGTTCTTCAACACTGAATATGAAATTGAGGAATCTAAGTGAAGACCACTTTTTTGGTAAGATTTTCGGGGATGAAAATCCCTAAAGGGGGGAGAATTGTAATATCCCGAATTAAGGCCTAATCGGAATAGTGGTTTTGTGACCACAAATTCGAGATAGAAATAATTATTTTATGATTATTTTGAGGTCTATGATATGATTGCATGATTGTGTGAAAATTTCGTGAAGAAATTCTATGCATAAAGTGCTTAATTTGAAGTTAGGGACTAAATTGAATAAGTTGCAAAACTTGCATTCTAGAAGTTTCTAGTATGAAATTGCTTTGAAATATTAATTATGAGGTCTTAAATAGCAATTTGACCAATTTCAAAGTTTATGGACAAATATTGGACATGAATGGAATTTTTGGACAGTTTAGTAGTAAGGGCATTTTGGTTATTTAGGGGTAAAATGAATTAAAATACAAAATTAAAAGCCAATTTTACTCATCTTCTTCACCATGGACGTGTATACCAAGGGAGACTCCATGGGTAGGGTTTCCAAGCTTCCAAGCTCGATTGTAAGTCCGTTCTAGCCTCGTTTTAAATGATTTTTACGTTTTTGGAGTCCCGGTAACTTGATTTAGCTTATGCTAGCAATAATTCAACCTAGGGTTCATATTTGGAAAAATACCCAGAGGTGAAATTTGTGTATTTTGGTGTTTTATGATAGAATATGAGGTTTTAAATTATGTTAGGCAACTTGTGCTACTCGGTTTTAAGTGAAAACGAGCAAAAGGGCTTAATCGATAAAAATACCTAATAGTTATAAATACATGTTAGAGTGAGAATTTGATGTTGCCATAGAAGGGAAAAATGATCAGCATGTCATAAAACATAAGAAAATAGGATGAAGTTTAATTTCTGAACCTTGAGGCAAAAGTGCAAATATGCAAAATTTTAGGGGTCAAAATGAAAATTTTTAAAAATATGATTTTTGGACCCGTATGAATAGTGTGACTAATTATTAAGCTAAATGTGATATTATAGATGAAGGAAATCGAGATTCGGGCTTAAATCGGGAAAATACAAGGTTATGGACTAAAATGGTAAATTGATGTTTCTGGATCGAGGTAAGTTCGTATGATAATAATAATGCAATGTTATGTTTGAATTATATTTCTTACTATTATTGCATATATTTTATGATTTAATATATTGGAAAAGTTGATGGAATGGTGTTTATGATGTGGAAATATGACATGAAAGAATGTTACATGAAATGTAAGAAAATGAAGATACATGACAAGTGATATATGAAATATGTGATATATGTTATGTAAATTCTTAAAAGCGATTTGATATTTGAGTTGTGTCTTATTATGCTATGAATGGACAATTGGTACTATGGATAGTGAGATTGACACTTGAGTAAATTCGTACATAAATAATCTATCGATTCTTTTTATGTTATTATATTTTGATATCATATGAAATGTGGTCGCCTATCAAATGGTTATTTGGTGTAAATTATGAATTTAAATTGATTACGGACAATTTAGTAAAATGTTGAAAAGTGAGGAATTTCCCGATTGAACCTTCGGAATAAAAACGATACGAATGATCTATTGTGAGGTTGCATGTGTAGTACTAAGTGCAGGCTACTACATGTACCAGACTATTGGTCGCATGTGTAGTACTTATTGCAGGCTACTATGCATACCAGATAGCTTCGGCTACAAGTGTGGAAATGGGAAAATGTGCAGGCAATTGTGTATCTGTTATTATTCCGATGAGTTCAACGGGAAATCGATTAAATGAAAATACATGTGAAAGTGATTATGTGATGAACAAGTGCAAGTATATGTTTATTTGAATTTATGAGTAATATGCTCAATATTTGAGTGAACCTCGGTAAAAATGGAATGGATTAAGTGAAATTGTGTAAAAGAACTTTAGTAGTAAAACAGTATTAGATAGCAGCAATGCATGACTTTGAAAATTCACCAAAAATTGTGTCAGTTGAATTAAATTTAAAAAAAATTATAGAAATAAATTTTAATGAGTCTATTTTCACATGAAGGAAACAAGGGAAGCAAAAGAATTCTATATTGGGTGATATTTGAATTCTTGTGAAACAGGGTCTGAATGAATTCGAGATCCCCTGTTCTGACTTTAGAAATTCACCATAAATTGTAAAACGATTATTGAGAGTCATACCTTACTTGCATGGATTCCATATTGAATCTAATGTTAAGGGAAACAAACGGCATGGTCGTTGGAATTCTGTACAGGGAGAAATTCAGTTCGTAGTGCATAGGAGTCAGAGTAGTCATACCCCGAAACAGGGGAGACTTTAACTAATAAACTGTACTAAATGGTCCGACCAAAAATTCTAAAAAAAGATTAGTACGTAGACATATGAGTTTAGTTTCATAGAAAATTTATAAAATTGGATTTTGAGTTTTGTAACTTTAGATATGATTTTTTTTAACACTGGGACCCAAGAAAATAGCCTGTCCTGAATATGTGTAATTGTACAATTATAGTGTTTTATCTTGAAAAGCATGGTAGTAATTTCTTATTATTTTCATATGAACCTACTAAGCGTAAAGCTTACCCTTCCTCTCCATTTCTTTAGTATTGGCAGGTCAGCTCGGGGTTGAAGATCGTCGGAGGCAAAATCACACTATCAAACTATGAAACTATCATTTTTGGGAAAATTAATTCAAATATTTGAAATATCAAGTGAGTGGCATGTATAGGAAGTTGGTTTGTGATATGTATTTTTATTATGATTTTGACCATACGTATCAGTCTGCATTGAGTTATCATATAAAATCATGAGATGTGGTCCTTATCCATTATGCTTTATAAGTTTAATTAATCGTGCCATGTCCTATGTTTTGATGTGATGATATAGTTAGCTTTGTTTGTTATGCATGTGTTCGAAAAGTTTTGAATTAAATGAATTTTTATAGCCCGGTTTTTGTCTATATGTATTGTTAAGTCTAGTAATGTCTCATACTCTATTCTGAACTTGGATATGGGTAAGGGGTGTTACACTGGACTTACTAATGAAGCTCTTGAATACAGGTCTTTCCATAGAGACACGGCCAAGCACACGGGCGTGCTTAGGGCCGTGTTAAAACAGGGCAAAGATTTCCCCAAACACGGGCTACGATAAAATGCTACGGCTGTGCGACATGGCTGTAGTCGAACCTACCAAAACAACACGGGCGTGCGACACACCCATGTGGAAGAACTGTGGGTGAACTTGTTAAAACAGCTCGAGTGCTTGACACGCCTGTGTCTAGCACCCGTGGTCGAACCTGTTAGATTGACACGGGCATGGATCTACATACACAGGCGTGGGAGAAGCGAACAACGCCAGACACGGCTGTGTACGCCCACACGCCTAAGGAACACGGGCGTGTACTAAATGTCAAGCGCGCCCAAATTCAAAATTCGCGAATCACACGAGCTGAAATTGGGGAACATGGGCGTGTTACCTGGCCGTGTGCCTCAAAATCTATAAATAGGCTGCACTATTCATTGTCTTCTTTACCCAAAAACCCTAACCCTAGCTGCTGCAAGTCCACACGCCCTCCTTGCCACGCCCGTGCGCTGCCTCCAACTCCATTTTTTACGCTCATTCTCCTCTTTTTAGTATTTGTTTACTCTTTTCTCGTTTATTGTTTCTGATTTCTAGGGCTATTTATCATAATAATATGAATTTTTTCATGTTCCTTTTTTTATCATACAAATGTTATATCTAGAATAGTTATTATCTTTCTCATGTTAAAATTCTTACTCATTACATGATTTCTCTACTCCATTTAATTAGTTAGAAGTGAATATTCATGGTTAGGATAGTTGAAATAATCATGCCTTTTGTGTTGACATTTCTATTTATTCATATAGTATGTTGCATTCCATTCTTTGCCATTTTTACTTATATCACTATGCTAATGCCACAAAAATAGGTCATTGAACTTGTTGTCTTAGTTAAACTTAGTAGTTCTGGCTGAACATATTTATGCATTTTTCTTTTCGAATTTACTCACATTTTTTTCCTTGTCTACTCATCAAGACAAATTGATGTTTCCACTTACAAGTATACAATGTCGTCTTCACGTGGTAAAAAGGCTGTTATCCCTGCTTCAAAGAAAAGGAAGGGAGCATCATCTTCCTCGGGTCCTACTGCGAAAAGTCGTTACCCTTTCCTAAGGTTCCCCATCGGGCCTCAAGAATAACTATTCCAAATACTCCGGGCCCGACCTTTAATTGCGGGCTGCTGCATCAACTGGGCCGCGGTAGAACAAGTTCAGTTGGCTAAAGCAATTCAGGCCCTCCTAACCACGACCCTTGGGAGCTGTTCTTTGGGATCATCGAGCCAGCATACTTTAAGATCACGATAGAACTATGCTCAACGTTCCATCTTCAGACCGTAATGACGAACTACGATGATCCCGGCACGATCCAATTTTGCCTAGGCGGATTAGTCCGCCAGCCTAGCGTCCCAGAATTCGGTACGGCGCTGCATTTATATACGAGAAATTTAAGGAGGAGAATGACTTACATGCTTTCAATCGCCACATCCATCGTTCTCCTTCACAGTGCTGGGACACACTAGTACCAGGTAGGGCCACCTACAATCCTAGCCGCTCCAAGGGATCGGCTCTCCCTCTATCTCTGAGGTACCTACACAATATTTTGGCTCACACGATTACAGGACGACAAGAGAGCACTGGCATCGTCAACACTCATGATGCCTACTTTTTATGGTGTATGTCGCATGGGCACGTCATCGACCTTGCCTGTTTCATCACCCTCGTGATTCAGCACCAGAAGGAGCAGCATAGGAAGGGGATCATCTCCTTTGGCCCTTATGTTACTCGGTTGGCTCGACACTTCGGGCTCCTCAGCACCGTAGCCCAGGAATTATCCTTAACCCTTATTGGCTAGATGTCTCCACAAGGCATCTCGAGCATGCTTAGCATGAGGATGATCGAAAGGCGCCGAGAAACCTACCCTCCTCAATATCGTCTGGCCCAATCTACCGAGGAGGAGGCCTACGAGGACATTCCTAATAATGTCCCTCCACAGCACGAGGACCCACCGACTCAGCCACCACCACCTTCTCGTCCAGTTCATACGGTGGCTTCATATGCTGACATCTCTGAGCGCCTCACTCAATTCGAGCAGTAGTGTTTTCAAAGATTTGACAACATTGATGCTACTTTACAGCAGATTTGTTAGCACCTCCACAACTCATCGCCAGCCCCACCTCGCGAACCATCCAGCGATGAAGATGTTTAAAAACATTTATTTATTATTTTATGTTTTTAATTTTTATTAAAACTACTTTTTATTTTTATTAGATTTTAGAATTTTATTTTTAATTATCAATTTCGATTATTTCTTTATGAGTAATTATTCCTCCTAAGATCCCCTAAAAGGTTCTTGATTTTATCACAGTTATATAGAGCTCCTAAGCTTATCATCACATAGGAACTAAAAACTCCATCGGGAAAGGTTCTCCACGTCTGTCATGCCCTGATCGACCACGACCATAGCTGCCACTAGATATAATACTCTTTTGGTGTAGGACTTATAGACTAATGAACCTCTACCACCACCGGAGTATCCTCCTCTACTCTCGCACCGATTACTCTCTAAACTCCAGTTCGAGGAATTTCATCCATTTTCAACTCAAGAAGTTTCACTTCTCTCCCTATCTTATTTTTATATTTTTATATCTATCTTTGTACATTGAGGGCAGTGTACATCTTAAGTCTGAGGGGTATTTATTTCATTATCAGAAAAATCCCTGAATGACTGCCTTGTTCTCTTGAAAAGTTCTCATATAATATTTAGGGTAAATTTTGATTGATTTATGATTTTGATTGATATATCTTGAATTAAAACATAGGCATCTATGCATTGATTGGTTAAACTTAAAGACGTTAGAGAATCAAGCATGATAAGTTGATTTTTAAGAATTTAAAATTTTAGGTTGTTTCCTCAAAGTTTAGGTATTACTTTGAGTTGGAATTCACAAGTTCTAAACATCAAAAAGCCATAATTTTTGTGAGATTTTTGAGCCTTTTGAGCGTCTTTTAATTCTTTCATGCTCACTTTTATTATTGCTTTGAGTGCGTCAGTATTGGACTGTTATTCTAGAACTTGCTTGATTATGCATGTCAAGACCACACCATTTGATTTGATATGTCAAAATGATTAAGCCACTTAGGATTAACCCACTCATGCCATTTAAAGCCTACCTCCATGATTAACCCTTGGTGAACCCCGTTGAGCTAACAAGCCATTTCTTGTATTACCCTTAATATTAACCATTAACCCATTATTGTTGAAATCCCCTAAATTAAATTTGATCCTTATTTTTTGTCAAGATTTGAATTGAAATAGTTGCTCAGCTATGTGATGTTCTTAATAGTTAGTCTATGTTATTTAACTTGTTCTTAAAAAAAAAAACATGTATACCTATTAGTAGTTGTGATCTTTTGAGCTAAAGAAGTTAAATTCCATATTTTGAGAAGAAGCTTTGTTGTACGCAAGGAATGAGTAGTCATTTTTTTTCTAGTTAAGTGATTTTTCAATTCAATCTCGATTCTAACTTTTTCTTTCAGGTTGTAACCACACCCCCTAACCAAGCCTCATTACAACCCTCTAAAGACCATTTGATTGATGTATCATCTCAATTTATAGTGGTGGAGATTTGATTTTCATGCAAGCCTATGGTAATAATTTTTCATTATTGACTATTGAGTGCTTCAATTATTGTCCTTAAACACCTTGAGTGATTTGAGAGAATCTTTAGTGAGGATGTGAAACTCTATGATATTCTGAATCAAAGGTAATTACTTAGATGAGGGGAGACACCTATATTTTCAGAATAAAATGCCCAACTTGGAATGCTTGAAACTTTGATGTTCTTTTAGTTGAATTCTCAATGTATGATTACCTATGGATTATTTTGAGATATTATCGATAGAAATTATAAGTTAAGAAGAATTCATTTTGATTATGAGTTGAGAATTTTGCTTGAGGACAAACAAATGCTTAAGTGTGGGGGTATTTGATAAATTGTAATTTATACATATTTTTACCCCATGCTTAACGTATTTTTTGGATGATTTCCCACTAGAATTGGTGAATTCGATGCTCCTAATGCTTTAATTTCAAGTTTTATACTTAGGAGAGCATAGGAGAGCGAAAGGAATGAGAAACGGGCCAAAAACGAAGAAAATGGGCCAAAGTATGAAATCAACATGGCCTGGACCTCCTCACACAGGCAGACCACATGACCATGTCAATTTGGCAGGCTCGAGCACGGCCTGAAGTAATCGCACAAGGGCGTGTCCCTACCGAGCCCAAGTTGAGTCCAATTCGGAAAAGGCTAATTTTGAGGGCTCTTAGGCATTTCAAAGCCTATAAATACACCCTAGAGGAGGAAGAAAGACACACACAGGGAGGGAGTAAGAAATTACTCCAAGGAAGCCAATTGATCCATCTCAGAAGCGGAATTCATCATCAAGACTGAAGATCTCTCCTCAATTTCCCCTTCAGGAGTTTGGGGCTTGCTTTATGTTTTGTATTCTTTATTATTCTAAGATCTTTTATTATTTAGTTATGAACTAAAACCCCTAAATACCTAAGGGGAATGAAACCTAAGACGAATCTTGTTATTATTTTCTGAATTGTATGATAAATATTTAACTTGTTCTTAATTATGTGTTCTTAATTCTTGTTTTGATATCCCAGGATACTGATTCAAGATAAGCTCTTATTCAGAGGAAGAATAGACCCTATCTAAGAGTACATTTTTCATAATTAAGCGGAGTTGTTTGCGCGCCTAGATATAGGGTGACAAGATTTTTGTCGGATTAGGGTGAAACCTAATAAGGGGATCCATATATCGAGTTAATACAACCCTAGGGTGTTAATTAAAGAAAGGTCTCAATTATTCAACCTAGGGATTAGACATTATTTGTCTTGAATAGGGATAATAACATAACTTAAGGATCTCTACAGAATAAGTTAAATGAATAAATCGTTCGATTCGGAGCCAGAATAACAAGTATAGTCTAGGTGGATTTTTCCTTAGGTATTATCTTAATTCAATCGATTTTCCCAAAAACAATTCCCCAATTCCATTCTCTGTGAGTTCTTAGTTTAGATAATTAGTTAGGTAAAACAAAACCTCTTTATTCTTAGGCTAGATAATATAAAGACAGTCATTACTAGTACTTTTAGTTCCTTTGGGTTCGACAATCCGGTCCTACTAGAACTATACTACTGTTCGATAGGTACACTTGCCTACATTGTGATAATAGTAAGTTTCAAGAACGAATAATTATAAATATTTAAAACCTATCACGAAATAACGCGATCAGCTTCCGCCACTGAAAATAGACTTTACAAAGTAATTAAGGTTTTTCATTCTAAGGAAGGGTTTTCAATGAAAACAAGATTTTCGGTAAACACTTCAATGTGACACACTGGATCCAGTCATAATGTCCGGAATGGGTTTAGGGTGTTACATTTAGTGGTATCAGAGTCCGGTTGCAAAACTCAGGCTGTGAAGTGGGCCTTATTATTTTGGTTTTGTTTAAAAAAACTTTCGGATCACAATGTTTTGGAAGAAAAAAGTTCTTGCTATGTAGCACACCGAGCCTCCGACGTTGAGCCAAGTAAGTTCTTTTAAGTAAGTTCTTTTACTTTATGCTTGTTTAATTTGATATACTGTAGGTAGTTAGTGGGCTACTTTAGACTATTATGCTAAGGTTTTTAGATTGAAACTGAAGCCTGTAGGACTTTAAAACTGTAGATGAATTAGAAAACAACCTTCTTTTAATACTTTCATAAAAAATCGGTTTAATTATTGAAACTAACTAAAACTTCACAAAATTTCTAATTCAGATAATACGTGAATCAATGATGAGTGCTAGAAGAGGTGCAAGAGGCTGTGGCCGTGGCCACGGAAGTGTTAGGGCTGAATCGTCGGCATCGGGCCATGTGCCCAATGTTGGGATAGAAGAGGCTCCGGCCTCACCCGTGGCTGGGATAGGACTGTATGATCGGGCCGCGGGGGAAGATGCATTGTCGCAGGCAATGCTGAGGATTTTGAAGAGGGTCGCAGGGTCGAATAACAACACGAGAAATCAGGGGTCCATTCTGAAGCGACTTCGATCAAATGGGGATGAGATCTTTAAAGGCATGGCTGGTGTGGCTCCTAACGTGGTGGAATACTGGTTGGAGGCCACCGAAAGGATAATAGAGGACTTAGACTATTCAATTAAACAAAAGTTGAAATGGGCAGTGCTATTGCTTAGGGAAGAAGCTTACCAGTGGTGGCTGACAGTGAAAGAGGGCACCCAACTTGAGCAGGTCACTTGGGAGTTTTTCAAAACTGCGTTCCAAAGGAAGTATGTGGGCGCCAGTTATGTTGATGCTAGAAGGAAGGAGTTCCTGAGCTTGACCTAGGGAAACAAATCTGTGGCGAAGTATGAGGCGAAATTTCTACGCCTTAGTAAGTATGCAAGAGTTATGGAGGCAACGGACTATGAGCATTGCGTTAGGTTTGAGGATGGTCTTAGGGATAGCCTCAGAGTATTGATAGCTCCACAAAGGGAACGAGTCTTCTCGGAGTTGCTAGAGAGAGAAAAGATAGCGGAGGAGGTGAAGCCCACTGAGCGCTTAAATTAAGAAAAAAAAAAGGGTAGGAATAAAAGGGAGGCTAAGACTCCTGGTGTTGGACAGAGGCCTAGGGCTAGGGCTAGAGATAATGGGCCGGTTAGAGCAGGGCCTCCTGTTGTGAATTCAAGGGTGCCACCTTGTGCTGATTGTGGGAAATGTCATGTAGGCGAGTGTTGCAAGAGGACAGGAGCTTGTCTGCTTGTGGATCTATGGAGCATAAGATCAGGAATTGGCCTAAGATTCCAGTTCAGGTGCCAGACATGGGTAGAGGTGATTTATAGCACCGAGGGGTTGTCAGCAGCCGCCCAGAAGCCATGGTCAGGCAAGGGGTGGAAATGGTTTGGGCCGTAAAGCACCGGGTAGAGGTGCTGGTCATGCTGAGGCGAGACAACCAGTGTTGTTCTATGCAGCACGTCGTCAAGAGGATGGAGACACTCTAGAGACGAATATTGGTACGTATGTTAACCATAACATGTTATTTATTTAGTTTGGAATTAGAGTGCGCTACGGGAGCATGGTGTGGAAATCTATGCTATGCAGTTGTACTAATAGTTTGGAATTTCGAGGATGAAATTTCTTTTAGGGGGTTGAGTTGTAACGCCCTAAAAATCCTGAGATACTGAACTTTTTTTTTTTGGTTTCGATAAAAATTATGCTTAACATTCCTAGTCAAGTGCTAATTATGTGATAATGGGTCTTGGTTAAGGTTTGAGTTCAAACTTAGGGGTGAAGGAAATTATGGTTTAATTATTAAAAGAACCTTGTTGGCAAGTAGGTTGGCTTTTAAATAAATGAAAGAAGAATTGGACACAAGAAAGCCTTGTGGTGGAGTGGCAAGTGGCGTCACATGCATGACAAGGAGGTCCGGGGTTCGAATCTCTCCTTGCACAAAAGAAGGATTTATTTTTGCTTAAGGGATGGACAATGGTGGCGTTGGATATGAACACTGCAGGGATTGATAAGAGGAGAAATTTGAGGGGATTAGGGAGTTATCAGGGAGAAAATTTAGGAGATGAGGAGTGAAGAAGAGGTGGAGCCAAATTGGGAATTTGGACATAAGAAATTTGGCCATAGAGGCTATGTATAGGTGCTGAATGTGAGGTTTCCAGGCTAATGCCGAATTCTCCCTCACCTTGTTGCAAGAAAGCACATTTTTTCTCCAAAGATCTAAAAGCCAAAAGTCCCATGTTCTTCCTTCATTTTCTTTGTGCCGATTCTCCATTCTTCCCTACTCAAAGTTTTCTTTTTGATTCACCTCTGGTTTTAAACGATTTCTACTTTTCTTTCTGCCGAATAACCTTTTTCACCATACAAGTCTCAAGAGCAGAATATCCTCTATGCCGCCACTACCCTTTCCACTCGATCAATTCTAGTGTAAGTATTTTGCTCTCTCAATTGGTTTTGCTAGTATAGATCACGTGTCCCTCACTTCTTCTAATCGGATTTGGTAGGATTAGTATCGAATCCCAGTCTTTTGGATATTTGCCGATTTTCTCCCTAGGTGTTTAAACTTTGGTAAGTGTTCTTCACTTCAGTAAAGGTTGGTCGAATAGGCTTTAGTAGAAAAGGGTGACATATGCTGGATACAAGTCACCCAATATGTTTTTAAAGATAAAGGTTAATGTAGAACTGGGTAGCACTTCGGCTTTTGTTAAAGTATTCGATAAGTATATGTGAGTAATCATTGAGTGATATCGATTGTAGGTTCGTGGTAAGGGGGAGCACAACACGCTTTATTACCAAGTGTGTACATGCACTGTACACACACAGTAGATCGGTAAAAGTTGAAATGTCAAAAAGCTGAAAGTTTGGCTACGGTAGTCTTACGAGTGCGCGAACACTCGTAAGGGGGAAACTGATAGGTTATTTGAGGCCCCATGGGTGATTCCATGAACTTGGGCCGTGTTTTGGCCAACCAAGTCGGGTGGGCTAAGTGGGCCCAATGAGCTGTTAGGCTTATAATAGGAAAAATTGGCAACTTGATGTTAAGTGGTGGAAATTATATGAAAGCATGTATATGAATGTGATTTGGGCCTAATGGGCCATATGAATGTGATTTGGGCCTAATAGGCCATACGAATGTTATTTGGGCCTAATGGGCCATATGAATGAGATTGGGCCTAGTGGACCATATGCATGTATATAGACTTGTTTGGGCTCTGTAAGGGGTTTTGGGCCTAGTATCTGACAACTGTTTAATTGACATAAAACTTAATTAGATAATTGCGACCGTGGACGAGTCATAAGGTTAAGGTTTGGTAATCGGTATATGCATGTCTAGGATTGGATCTAGGGAGAGCTTGGTACTTAAGCGGTCTTAATGACTCACCTTCTCTTCTCTGGAATCCTACCTGGTCCGTAGTATCTATTTACTTTAGCCAACGAGGACTTGTTAACGAGCCAAGGTAAGTAATAAACCTAATAAAGAGAAATTACCGAAATGCCCCTATGGGCGAAAATGACCAAAATACCCCTATGTGTTGAATGTAAGATTTATGGATGTTACATGTATATCTGCTGCATACATATGATATTCTATTTAGGTTGCATATTGGTTGGAAATGATGGAACGGAGGAAGTGTATGAGGATCCCATGGTCGCTTGACAACTTTGGGTCCACCGACGGCTTTTAAGCCAATATGTGATTGGCAGCTTGCTGCAATTAAGGTAGTTTCGCAACCGGGCTACCATTGATGTGTATCGAATGGGTGGGTCGATATTTATATCCCCACATGATGTGTATCGAGGGACGGAGTTGATGTATACCGGTTGGATTATTGGGGTGGGTTGCACTACATTGCATTACATGTATGATTTTATGGATTGATGAATGCTTATTACTCTTCGAGGGTTGTACACATTGAGTTTTCGTAAACTCACCCCCTCTTTTATTTTTCTCAGGTGATGGCCAGTAGGAGGTTCGACAGATGGAGGGACTCTGTGGTGGCCAGCTAGCAAGGCGACTTGGACATGTTTTTTTTATATATATAGTTTCTAGTTTATTCAGTTATTTTAGACCAGATTGTAATAAGGCCTTTCCTCTGGTTATTATTCCAAATTAGGTCTATTATTTTTATGCTTTATATTTATTTTTGAACATGGGTTCCTAAACCTTAACTGTTTTTATTGAATACTACATTTCCGCAACTAAATTTTTAAATGACAAGTTTTCATAAATCAAATGTTTTAAATAAAGCTTCCGCAACTGAAAAAAGACTTTACAAAGTAATTAAGGTTTTTCATTCTATAGAAGGGTTTTCAATGAAAACAAGCTTTTTAATAAAACACTTCAATGTGACACGCTGGATTCGGTTATAACGTCCAGACCGGGTTTGGGGTGTTACAGAATTACAAACAAAAATCATACTTTATTTGAATCAAGTTGAAAACTCTATCATATGTTGGTATTTAGCCATTAGGGCTGAGAAGGTTAGACCTTGATGTGTAGAATTTTGTCATGCCTTCACTGCTGTTATAATGGACACACCTCAAACACCCAATAAATGCGAAAAGCTCGAGCAAAAATAAGCAAACTAAAGCTGCTCAAGAGCTCCCAAAAATTAGAAATCAAACCCTTAGTAGAGGAGCTAAGCAATGCATTATTATGTCGGAAAAGAAGATGTTTATTTGCATTCATTGGCATCTACAAGCTGGTAATATGCCAGCTAATACAAAATTCAATGAGAAGGAACATAAAGGGGGAAGAGAGGGTTGATTTTTAGCCATATAATTGTCAACAACCACACTACCAGCCAAAATGTAACAGCCCATTTTTGGTCAAATCGGAACAGTGGTTTTGGAACCACAAATCCAATGTTGAAATATTTATTTTATTATTATTTACAGTATGATTTAATGATTGTGTGAATGTTTCATTAAGAAATTTTAGCGTTTGAGTGGTTAATTCAATAAAAAAGACTAAATTACGTAAAATGCAAAAGTGTTGTTGTATTAGCTAAAGGTGTTAAATAGCTATAAAACCTTAATGTAAAGGTCCTTATGTTGTAATTACACCATTATTAGTTTGAGTGGAAAAATATGGACAAGTATTTAATGACTTTTAAGCTTTATAACAAAGGTTAAAATGGTGATTAATAAATAATGGTTAATAAAATAAAACAAAGCCAAATTTGCTTCATCTTTTTGCCATTGCCGAAAATACATGAACAAAAACACAATTGTAAGGGTTTGAAGTATTCGATCACTTTAGAGCTTAATTGTAAGTCCATTTTTGCTCCGTTTTTAATGAGTTCTATGTTTTTGTGATCGTTGCATCTAGTACTAGCTAACCCGGGGACTATTTTGCAAAAATATTAAAGATTTTGAATAATTTTATTGATGAATACTTGTGTATTTTGAAGTTTCTTGATAGATTATGAGTGTTTGTTGATAGATATACAAGTTTTACTAAGTGATTTTTGTGAAAATGCAAAATAAGGATTAAATTGATAAATGTGTAAAGTTAGTGTTTAAAATATGAAATAAATGAAAAATATGCACTGTTAGGGGTATAATGGTAAGTTGGCTAAGCATGGGTGTTTTGACTTTTTTTGAATTTGTGATTTTGTATAGTAAGGACTAAATTGTATAAATGTGAAAGTTAACGGGTAAAAGTGTAAAAGTGATTAAATGTGTGTTTTGGATTGAGTTAAATAGAGAGGTGATTAAATAAGCTTAATTTAAATATATTTAGATCAAGAAAAGCAGAATCCGAATATAGATCAGGGAAAAACTAAAGTTATCGAATAATCGACTTATTTGCCATTTTCACACCTGAGGTAGGTTCGTATGTTATAAATCTCATTATGAATGCATTTTATATGCCTTGATATTGTATGAAATATGGATATGAGATTATGGAAATGTTTGGTACTGAATCGACAATGATTCGAAATTCAAAATCTCGGTTGAACCTTAGGAATAGTTTTGGGTACTAGAGACATGTCATTAGGTGATTCATTGAGTTGGCTTCGAGCCATGATATTAGCACTTCGAGTGTGAGTTATACTGGTTTGGATTTGGGTCATGATATCAGAGATTCAAATATAAGCTACCTTGGTTTGGCTTCGGGCCATGGTATAGGTGCTATTCATACCTTGAAATGGTATGTTTTTGTGCTAGTTTGATTGATTTGGCTGCATATTATTGCTATGAATTGTGCCATTTGAATTTGATTTGATGCCTGAAGGTTTGGGTGGCAATTTGGCTTGGTAAATAGCCTATTTTTGTCTACACGGGTAGAGACACGAGTGTGTGTCTCGGCCGTATATGACACACGATTGTGTTACACGTTCGTGTGTCCCTTGGTGTGGTTTTATATTTCAAGTCAGTATGCTCCACATGGCCTCACACACGGGCGTGTGACTTGGCCTTGTGGCATAAGTCAGTATACCCTACAGGTTTGGCACGACCTGGCATATAGGCGTGCTTGGAAAATTTTAGGGCACATGGGCGTGTGAGTTGGCCATGTGACCCAAGTTAAAAAGTTACACGGGGTAGGATACGGGTAGGGACACTGCCATGTGATCCCTTTTCGAATGTCCACACAGCCGATGACACGGGCGTGTCTCACATGGCCTGACCACACGGGTATGTGTCCCTTATTTTGAAGAATTTTTCTAAGTTTCATGAAAGTTTTAAAAGTATTCAGTTTAGACATGAACCACTTCTATTGCATGTTTTGGGCATCTTAAGCTCGTCATAGGGACAATATGATTGAGATTGAAGGATGAATGCATGAATTGTGAAAATGTATGCTAAATGAATGTTTAATTATTTTATAAGTCTTTAATGTTTCGTAACCCTATTTCGATGTTGAATACGGGTAAAGGGTTTTACATTTGTTGGTATCAAAGCTACAGCTTAGTCGATTCTAGGACTGACGTAGTACATGTAAAAGTCTGGCTGTACATGCCATATATATAACCTATGATAGTGTGATGACTCCTGACATTTTAAAATGTGTTTTCATATAGCATATGGATCCCAATCGAGCTACTGATGATGAGGTTGAAAGTAACGCGCCTGCTCCCACTCAAGAGACAGGGCCATTTGAAGTTAGACTCGTTTCGGGTAGTCAGGGAGGAGAGGCTAAAGAAGCCTTCATCCAAATGATGAACGAGTGATTCTCGAAGTTTGTTTAGATGAATCCGACTGCTCAACAACCTCCACCCCTTCCAAATCCCAACCAATTCCTATAACTCCTCAAGTAGTGGAATTTCAACAATTAAATAAGCCAGCAGTTGATAAAATAAGAAAGTACAAGACCAAAGAGTTCAGAGCTACTGTTGATGTTGATCTCGAGAGAGATGAATTTTGGCTAGAAAACACTATATGGGTATTTGATGAATTGTCATGTACTCCAGCTGAGTGTTTAAAATGTGCAGTATCACTTCTGAGGGACATTGCGTATCAATGGTGGAATACTTTGACATCTATGGTGTAACAGCCTGGTTTTGTCTAAATCAGAATATTGGTTTTAAAACCAAAAATCTGATCTCTAAAAATTATTTTAATATTATTTTCGGTATTTACAGCATGTTATTTGATATGTGTGAAAATTTCGTGAGCTAATTTTATCGATTGGTTGGTTAATTTGATAAAAAGGATTAAATCGCGTAAATTGTAAATGCATGTTCTATTAGTTAAGAGTGTTAAATAGATTTGGCTTTTAAATATGATGGCCTTAAATGGTAGTTAAACCATTATTATTGTTAATGGACATTTATGGGCTCATAACAAGTAATTTAAATGTTTTATAACAAAGGTTATTAAAGTAATTTATTGAATTAACAAGTAAATAATAAAATCAATAAGGTTATCATCTTTGTTAAACCTTTTCTACTGATATTTTTTAAGAAAGAAACTCTATGGATGCATGTGTATTTGGCTAAGCTTCCTAGTTCATTAGGTGAGTGATTTTTGATATGTTTTTAATGATTTATACGTTTTTGAGATGGTTGCTTCGTATTCTAGATAGCCCGTATCCTAGATTTCGAAATTGTTAAAGATTTTGAGAGTTGCAATTATTGAATCTATGTGTTCTTTGATGTTTAATGTTAAAATATGAAAGCTTGATGATAGTTTTACATGTTTTATTAAGTAATTTTTGATGAAAATGCATAATAGGGATTAAATTGTGAAATGGTAAAACTGTTTGGTTGAAATGTGAAATAGATAAAAGTTTTGGACTGCTAGGGACTTATATATAACTCAGCCAAGCATGGGTTTTGTTGAATTGTGCGAATTTTGTGTATATAGGGACTAAATTGATTAAATGCAAAAGTTTAAGGGATAATGAATAAAAATGCCCAGATGTGTATTTTTGGATTAATTAAATGAGTTGATGAGTAAATAAGTTAATTTTGAATTCATATAGATCAAAAAAGAAAGAATTCGGATTTAGATCGGGGGAAAAACAATGTTATCAATTAGTTAACCGATTCGTCAATTTTGAATACGAGGTAAGTTCGTAAGTGATGATTACATTATAAATATATGTTAAAATGCTTTAATAGTGCATAAATTGTTAAAACAGGATTATGGATGATGTATGAATTGTGAAAACGACTCTATGAATGCATTCAATGATTGAAATGAAAAGTGTAAAAGCCCAGTTGAACCTTAAGAATAGTTTTGGATACTAATGATACATTACTAAGTGATACATTAAGTTGGCTTCGGGCCATGATATTAGCACTTCAGGTGCGTATTTTACCAATTTCACTTCGGGCCATGCATATCGGATGATTTGGCTTTGGGCCATGTGTATCGGATAATTTGGCTTCGGGCCATGATAATATATCTTTGAATAAGTTGCCTTGGTTTAGCTATGGTCCATGTTATAGGTACTTAACATACGAGACTCCTGAGTATCTGATTTCTATTCCAAATGGTTCAATGGGTAAATGAATGATATGGTTGAGAAAGAGGTTAGTACGAGGCAATACAGGTATGAGCAGAACGTATTCAAGTATTAAATAGTGAAAGTTCGATGAGTTTGTAATTGATCATATTTTGAAAGATGGGAAAGGTTTGTAGTTAATATGTATATGGTTTTGTCATGTGTAATTGGTTGGTTTCCATTTATTCAATGAATTAAGTTATTCACATATGAGCTTACTAAGCTATGGAGTTTACTTCGTGTTATTTTTCTATATTTTATAATGAATCAAGGCTAGCTCAGATCCAAGAGTCGTCAGGAACATCATCGCACTATCCAACTATCAATATTGGTACTTTTGAGTTAAGTTTTGAGGCATGTATAAGGACTTTGATCATTATGGTTTATGTGAAGCTTATAAAGTTAGCCATTTAAAATGGCTTGTAAATGTATATGTGTTGGTTTTATGAATGTGGTCATGGTTTTATAGTTGCTCAAATGGTTAATTGATTTGTAGAGTATACGTGCTTGAGAAATGCCTTGTTGAGGTATGATTTTAGATGTTGTGTTGGTTATTTATAGGGTAAGTTATGTATGTATGAATTATGGTAAATGAACCATATTGTTTGATATTGTTTTGGTATGTATTTGGCTTGGAAAATAGTTTATTTTTGTCCACACGGGCAGAGACACGGGAGTGTGTCTCAACCATGTGTGACCCACGGTCATGGTACATGGCCGTGTGTCCCCTGTAGCTCTATTTAAATTCAAGTTATTGAGTTACACGGCCTAGACACACGGGCGTGTAGATAGCCGTGTGACTCAAGTCAGTATACCCTTCAGTTTTCACACGGCTTGACATACGGGCGTGTCTTCGACCATGTGATGTAAGTCAATATGTATGCCCTGTTTCCATACGGCCTGACTGTGTCTGGAGTCGTGTGAGGCACACGACCTGTTCACATGGGCGTGTCACCCCTATATGGTTGAAATTTTTTTAGGTTTCCAAATTTTCATATGTTATCGGTTTAGTCCCAAACCACTTCTAAAGTATAGATAAGGCCCCGTAGGCCCTTATAAGGGACAATGTGTTTGTGATTAAATGGTATTGAGTATGAATGCATAAATGTATGAGTTATGTACGTTAAACAATGTGTATTGATAAGTAATACCTCGTAACCCTACTCTGATGACAGATATAGGTTAGAGGTGTTACATGTGTTGCTGAGAGAAAGTATTACTTGGGATTTTTTTCAAACTGAGTTCAAAAAGAAATACATTAGTCAAAGATTTCTCGATCAAAAGCATAAAGAATTTCTAGAATTGGAAAAAGGCCGAATGACTATTACTGAATATGAAAGAAAGTTTATACGATTGAGCATGTATGCTCAGGAATATGTTTCAACTGAAGAAATCATGTGTAAAAGGTTCGTTGATGGGTTGGATATTAAACTTCTAATTGGGATTTTAGATTTAAAAGAATTTGTTGTTCTTGTTTGTCAAGCTTGTAAATCTAAAGAGCTTAGTCGATAAAAGAGGAAAGCTGATTCAGAGGCTAGAGATTCGAGGAAAAGATTAACGAATAAAACTTATCATTTTTCGTCAAAGAAATCTCAAGAGGTATATAGCCGATCAAATGCTTCAATGGGTTACTAGAATAGAGATCGTGGAAATTAGCATGTAAGTCCTAAAGCTCAAGCCACTTCTATTTCAAGTGAGGGTAGTGTGAGAAATAGCAAACTTGAGTGTCAACAGTGCAGAAGAAGACATTTTGGAGAATCCTGGAATAAGAGTATTAAATCTTGTTTCAAGTGTGGTTCACTGGATCATTTTATTCGGGATTGTCCTGAGTTGGATGAAAAAGATAAATTTCAGAGTACGAGACCGAGTAATACGACTGCTAGAGGGATATCACCGAAAATGCAAGAAATATGTCTAGTGGAAAAGGTGTAACTAGAGATTCATCTGTGAGATCTTAGGCTAGAACACCAACCAGAGCTTACGCTATTCGCGCTCGCGAAGATGTGTCGTCACCAGATGTTATTACCGGTGCTTTTTCTCTTTATGACACTGATGTGATTGCTTTGATAGATCCTGGATCGACTCATTCGTATATCTGCATGAATTTAGTGTCTAGTAAGAATTTTTCTACTGATTCTACTGCATTTGTGATTTAAGTATCGAACCCCTTAGGCAAGTATGATCAAGTTGATAGAGTTTCCAAGAATTATCCTTTGATGACTTGGGGTTACTGTTTTCCGGCTGACTTGATGCTTTTTCCATTTGATGAGTTTGATGTGATTCTAGGTATGGAATGGTTGACATTACATGATGCAGTTGTGAATTGTAGACGGAACGTTATTGAATTGAAATGCCAGAATAGTGAAATCATTCAAATCAAATCCGATGAATAGAGTGAATTACCTATTGTAATTTCATCGATGTCAGCATAGAGATGTGTGAAAAACGGTTGCGAAGCTTATTTAGTATATGTTTTAAATACAAAGGTGACTAAGTCAAATATTGAATCAGTGCCTGTAGTATGTGAGTTTCTGGATGTGTTTCCAAAATAATTACAAGGTTTGCCACCGATCAAATAAGTTGAGTTTGCTAGTGAATTAGTACCGGGAACTTTACCGATATCTATAGCTCCGTACAGAATGGCTCTAACAAGATTAAAAGAGTTGAAATCTAAGTTACAAGAATTGATAGATAGAGGTTTTGCAAGACCAAGTTTCTCACCCTGGGGTGCACCAGTATTGTTTGTAAAAAAGAAACAGGGGTTGATGAGAATATGTATTGACTATCGACAACTTAACAAGGTTACAATAAAGAATAAGTATCCATTACCGAGAATAGATGATTTCTTTAATAGTTGAAAGGAGCAACAATGTTTTCGAAGATTGATTTGAGGTTGGGTTACTATTAGTTGGGAGTGAAAGATTTGGATGTGCCTAAAACTACTTTCAGAACAAGGTATGGACATTATGAATTTCTTGTTATGCCTTTTGGATTGACTAATGCTCCTTCAGTTTTTATGGACTTGATGAACTGGATTTTTAGACCATATTTAGATAGATTTGTTGTTGTGTTCATTGCTAACATTTTGATTTATTCACGAGATGAATCTGAGCATGCCAAGCATCTGAGGATAGTGTTGCGAACCTTGAGAGATAATCAATTGTATGAAAAATTTAATAAGTGTGAGTTTTGGCTAAGAGAAGTCAGATTTTTAAGGCATATTGTTTCAGCGGATGGTATAAGAGTTGATCCGAGCAAGATTTTCGCAATTCTTGACTGGAAACCACCTAGAAATGTATCTGAGGACAAAAGTTTTCTAGGGTTCGCTGGCTATTATCAGCGTTTCGTTAAAGGATTTTCGATGATCGCTACACCGATGACCAGATTACTAAAGAAAGATGTGAAATTTGAGTGGTTTGAGAAATGCCAACAAAGCTCTGAGCAGTTGAAAGCATTGTTAACTAAAGCACCAGTTTTGGTTCAGCCTGAGTTAGGGAAATAGTTTGTGATTTATAGTTATGCGTCATTGAATGGTCTAAGGTGCGTTTTGATGCAAGAAGGAAAAGTTATAGTGTAACACCCCAATCTCGTATCCGTCGCCGGAATAGGTAAAGGGGCATTACCGGACTTGAAACTCCTATCAGAATAGTAATTTTTTTTCTTTTTGAAATAAGGAGCATTCCTTTGGGTAAATACTAAAGACAGTCAGGGATACAATTTAAACTTCTATAAGTACACATTCAAAAGATGCCATTTTCGCATGGCTTATATACATTAACCAAAATATCCTCCCACTACTAGTCTATTCTATACATGCCATAAGATAATCCAAAACATAGCAGTACCAAATAGTGGATAGTGATAGTGTAACTAGTTGCTGATGATCCCCGAGCCTGTAGCTTCGAAATGAGATCTATAAAACAGAGGAAACAAAGTAAACGGAGTAAGCATTACAATGCTTAGTAAGTTTTAAGCAGTGTCAACAGATAACAATCAAATTATAACATAGTTGTTCGTATTTTTATTTCACTCTTCCTTCAGGCATACAATCCCTTTTACCGAATATGCACATCTCATCATATACAATAGGCAGATAAACTTTCACATAAAAGTGAGCTCATGTGACATAGATATATTGTATGATTTCACATAACCTCTCACACTGATCCGATGTCACATAAACATAGGAATAGTCTCATAGATTGCTCACGTATGCATCACATGACTACCTTATGATTTAGTTCAAATCAAGCTCACATATAAACTTGGAGTACATACTGCTTAACCTTTCGCATTGAATATATTTATAAGCAATTCTTATTACGAAGTCTTATAGCTTTAACCTCTACTCGGATTATCAATAAACCTTTAGCTCAGATGAAATCTCCACACAAAGTTATCGGGTCTTACCCGAACAAAATCTCCACACGTAGTCATCGGGTCTTACCCGGACAAAATCTCCACACGTAGTCATCGGGTCTTACCCGGACATAGTCACCACATATGGTCATCTGGTCTTTAATCCCAGGTTTACATCATAGAGTTTCATGCATTTTCATTCACATGTTACAACATTTACATCGACTATCATATTTGTAATTTATTTACCTTATCAAATATCTAATAAAACACACCCTCCACCGTTTGTCATTTGGCCACAATATATATATATACACATCTCATACATATCTCACATTAGCCATTTGGCTTTACCACATATCCATCTCATACACGTTTCACATTAGCCATTCGGCTTTACCTCATATCTATCTCATACACATTTCGCATTAGCCATTCGGCCTTACCACATATATACATGTTCACATTCATCACATTGGCCATTCGGCCTTATCTCATATATGCATGTTCACATTCATCACATTGGCCATTCGGCCTTATCACACATACGCATGTTCACATTCATCACATTGGCCATTCGGCCTTATCACACATACGCATGTTCACATTCATCACATTGGCCATTCGGCCTTATCACACATACGCCTGTTCACATTCATCACATTGGCCATTTGGCCTTATCACACATACACGTGTTCACATTCATCACATTGGCCATTCGGCCTTATCACACATACACGTGTTCACATTCATCACATTTTCCATTAGGCCTTATCTCATATATACACATTCACATTCATCACATAAAATCCTAAATCAAAATATAAATTTTCATGTATTCACATCACAATTATCCAAATCTACTTCACATACCACATATACTTTCATGTATACACTTTGTCTTGGCTGAATCTACATCTATCATTTTCCGATGAGTAATTCAATTTCAAGCCATACTATCATTTCATATTCGAATACTTATAAACTTACAAATTTCACAAATTTTAATATCAAAGATCCATCTAACACTCATATATCATTTTATAACATCACAATTTAGAATTCACGTATGATTTTAATCAATAGCTTATGAGCAACTAAAACAAGTTTTATCCATGTTTACAACATGACCACAATTTCTCTACAAGCTGTTTTCCTGAGCTACAGTCGTTAAATTATTTGTAACTAGGACTACGAAATTCCAAATTATGTGCCGTTAATTTTCCCTGAAAATAGACTCGTATATCCTCTATCCAAAAAATTTTCAGAATTTCTGGTTTGGCCAATCAATACCAGATTTTTCTTAAAGTTTCCCCTATTTTACTGCTTGACTACTCTGACTACTCTTCACTAAGAATTTAATTTCTCATTGTAAAGAATTCAAAATATGTTTTCGTTTATTTTGTTTGAAACTAGACTCATTAAGGAGTCTAAACAGAAAATTTTATCTTATAATCATTTTTGTACGATTTATAATGATTTTCCAAATACTGAACAGAGGATTTGAGCCATTCGACTCTGTCTCACCCAACTTTGAAAATCTCATTATCGGCAACCCCTTTACTTACACGATTTTTTATACTAAACTAGACGCGTCAAGCTTTAATTACATAATTTCTCCAGCTTTTAACTCAACTCCCACAATTTATGGTAATTTTTCCAAAACACGCTCTCTTCTTTGTCCCTAGCAGATTTATACAATTTACTCAGTAAAGTTCTCATTCACATATTTACAACATAATATCATATATGCCGTCATTTAGAAAGGTCATTGACCTTAACGTATATACATAATTCATATTCATCCCGTTTTAAAACTTAAACTTACAAAGGAATCAAACTCAATTACTTAAGAACTTACCTCGGAAGTTGTCGAATGATTACAGATCGACTATTCGGTTAGGTAGCTTTCTCTCTTATCCGAATTAGACTCCCTCAGCTCTTGAGCTTGAATAAACAAATTTAATCTATTACAAACCAATTATACAAATTCATGGACGAATACAACAAGAGGACTAACTAGATTCTACTAGCCACTCATTGCTCTATTATTAACCTTACTTAATTATAAACACATTCGGCAACTACCTCAACCTCATTTAATACAATTAACACCGAATTTCTCATGTAAAAAGTACCATTGCCGAATATCATTTAGTTCACCTTAATCCATCTCATGATCGAATGCCTTTAAGCTTAATATCATGGTATCGTAACTCAACATTTATCAATATGTCATTAACAAAATATGCTCATATCAAATTTACTCCCAATTACATCTCAAAATTCAACAAGCTTATAACTCATTAATAATTAAATTCCATTTCAAAGTATCAAAACATTATCAAATGTATACTCATCCTAAATGACCGAATGCACATTAACTAAGCACTTAACAATTTTCTTTAGCCATTGAACTCATTCGGCAATGATAAGGATAAATTTAACAAACCTTAAATTTAACTTATAATTGTACATATCTCATTCAAAACACCCACACCAATTTATTATCCAATCAACCATATTCGAAAACCTATCATACAATTAAAACCCTTGTTCAAATTTTTATTCACTATAATACCATCGCCGAATCCCTCAATTAGCTAACATAGCCTCTTGTTTTCAATCTAAACACGTATATACAACCTAAATCCCTCTTTTAACACATAATTCACTATCTTGGAACTCATTTCTTAACTAATTTAACTTAGTCCAAAGCCGAATGCTATTTGAGCATTAAGCTCATGTTCTTTTCATTATTAAGCAAGTATTATAACTCAACTAACTTCATTAGCCGACTACTCAAGCTCATTTGAGCCACATATAGTAATTTAGTTTGTTTATACTCAATTAGAAACATTTCTCCTCACAAATTATCAAAACATACACAATGTAACCCGTTGAGCTCATGATCGAATGCTTCATGCATCCCAAACACAAAATCACATGCATGGGTCATTTTAGGAGCTTTAAAACCAATTTAAATTTCTCAAAATCCAAAGAAAAACATATGAAATCATACCTTAATTCCCAATACAAGATGGCCGAATGCCTTAGGTGTTCTTCCTTCCATTTTTCCTTTTCCTTTCCTTATGGTTTCGGCAAGATGAAAAAAAGATGATGGGACTTTGTTTTTATCACCACCACTACTATAAATTTATTATTATACATAATTCCCA
This sequence comes from Gossypium arboreum, assembly GCF_025698485.1. Classification (NCBI taxonomy): domain Eukaryota; kingdom Viridiplantae; phylum Streptophyta; class Magnoliopsida; order Malvales; family Malvaceae; genus Gossypium; species Gossypium arboreum. The sequence goes on from NC_069071.1 coordinate 20,877,791, forward strand.
CCAATTAAAAATGGAGACAAGAGAACACATTGTTACATGCATGTGTTGGCCGGCCATTTACATTCAAAAATGGTCTAATTGACATGCAAAACCACTCTTTTCAATGCATGTACTATTAGACCATTGTAAGATTAACCTCTCACTTTCCAACAATGTTTCATATAAGTCCATTTTAATAAATTCACATAAAAATGATCAAATTAATGCATGAAACTTTCACACATGCATTTACTCACATCATAAACACAGAATATAACTTTTAATTATTTATAAGACTCGGTTTCGTGGTCCCGAAACCACTTTCCGACTAGGGTCAATTTAGGGCTGTCACATATAGCTTATACCTCCAGACAATTGAAGCAACATGAAAAAAATTATCTGATGCATGATTTAGAGTTGGTTGTTATTGTCTTGGCATTGAAAATTTGGCGACATCATCTTTACGGTGAAAAATGTCATATCTTTATTGATAATAAAAGTTTGAAATATATTATGACTCAGAAAGATTTGAATTTGCATCAACGTAGATAGCTCAAGCCATTGAAAGATTATGAATTAGTCATTGATTATTATCCGAGAAAAGAAAATGTAGTCATAGATGCTCTGAGTAGAAAATCTCTGTTTACTTTGAGAGCGATGAATGCGAGATTAGCTTTATCTAATGATGGTTCGATTATGGCTGAGTGAAAAGCTAAACCGGCATTTCTTCTGGGAATTTATAAAGATAAGAAGTGTGATAATGAATTGCAAGTGAAAAGAGTTAAATGTGAATTGAATACCGATTCAGAGTATCATATTAGGACCAATGATTGTTTGATGTTCTGAAATAGAATTTGCGTACGTAGAGATCCAGAGCTCATTCAGAAAATTTTGCACGTAGCACACAGTGGTTGCTTATCAGTTCATCTAGGGAGTACTAAGATGTTCAATAATTTGAAATAGTTATACTATTGGTCAGGAATGAAATGAGTACATTTTTGAGTTTGTATCAAGATGTTTAGTCTGCCAGCAAGTTCAAGCTGAACACCAAGTGCCTTCGGGTTTATTACAACCAGTGATGATACCTAAATGGAAATGGGATAAAGTTACTATGGATTTCGTATCAGGTTTTCTTTTGTCACCGAAAAAGAAAGATGCTATCTGGATTGTCATTGATCGACTAATGAAATCAGCACATTTTATATCGATATGTATAGACTTTTCACTTGATCGACTAGCTAGGTTGTATATCTCTGAGATTGTTAGATTGTGCGGAGTGCCAGTTTCGATTATTTCTGATAGAGATTCGAGGTTTACATCATGATTTTGGAAGAAATTTCAAGAAGTGCTTGGTACGAAATTGAACTTTAGTACGGCATTTCATCTGCAAACAGATGGCCAGTCTGAGAGAGTAATACAAATTCTCGAAGATATGCTTCGATGTTGTGTTTTAGAATTTGAAGGCAGTTGGGAGAAATGTTTGTCGTTGGTGGAATTTTCATATAATAACAGCTTGCAATCGAGTATCAAGTTGGCACCGTATGAAGCATTGTATGGTCGTAAATGTCGAACACCACTGTACTAGACTGAACTTAGCGAGAAACAGATCCATGGGGTTGATTTAATTAGAGAAACTGAAGATAAAGTGAAAGTAATTCGTGATTGTTTGAAAGCAGCTTTAGATTGATAGAAATCATACACGGATTTGAAACGAAAAGATATTAAATTTGGTTGAAAAGGCAAATTGGCTCCACGATCCATCGGGCCATATGAGATTAGTGAAAGAATAGGGTCAGTGGCATATCAGTTAGCTTTAATGAATGAGTTAGAAAAGATCCAAAATGTGTTCCATGTTTCAATGTTACGACGATATAGATCAAATCCCTCACATGTTATTTTGCCATTAGAGATTGAAATACAGCCTGATATGACGTATAATGAGGAATCGATCAGAATCTCAGCTCGTAAGGTTAAAGAATTGAGAAATAAACGCATAGCTTTAAGGAAAGTACTTTGGCAATTACATGGTGTCGAAGAGGCTATGTGGGAGCCCGAGTGTAACAGCTCAATTTTAGCAAAATTGGAACAGTGATTTTGGAACCATGAATCTGAGGTCAAAAAATTATTTTAATATTATTTTTGGTGTTTATAGCATATGATTATATATGTGTGAGAGTTTCGTGAAATAATTTTATTGTTTGGATGCTTAATTTAAGAAAAGGACTAAATAGCGTAAAATACAAAAGTTGCATTCTATTTGATAAAGGTGTCTAATTGCTATGATTTATTAAATGAAAGGTCCTTAAGTTGACAGTAGACCATTGATAGTGGAATTTGACATAAATGGCCATTAAATGAATGTTTTAAATGGTTTTTAATTAAGGTTAAAGATGTAATTTGGTTATTAATGTTAATTAAATAAAACAAATTGAATTATTGGTTGTCATCATTATCTTTATAATCGAAAATCAAGAGACGAAGAAGCCATTTTTGGTGTTTTAGGGCTCGACTAGCATATAGCTTGATAGAGGTATGTTTTGAGCTCAGTTTTTGATATTTTTATGTTTTTGATATCGTTGCTTTATGTTCTAGCCAGCCTATGCCCTAATTTTTGAAATTATTGGTGATTTCATGAAATGCCATTGATGAATGCTTGAGCTTTTGAATGTTTGAGGATGAAAAATGAATATTTGTTGATAGATTTTCATGTTTCGTAAAGGTATTTTTGATGAAAATGCCTAAATAGGATTAAATTGTGAAATTTGTAAATTAAAGGGTTAAAATGTGAAATAAATGAAAATTCTGTACTGATAGGAGCACTATGGTAATTCGGTTAGGCTTGAGTGTAAAGAAATTGTGTGAATTTTGTGTATTTGTGAAATAGGGACTAAATTGTAAAAATATGGAATTTTATGGGCTAAAGAGTAAAAATGTCCAAATATGTGTTTGTGGACTAAATTGAATGAATTGATTAATAAAAGAGTTAATTTTGAATATATATAGATCAGAAAAGAAAGAAATCGGATTTAGATCGGGGAAAATCAAAGATTATCGAATACTCAATCCATCCCTCTATTCCATCTACAAGGTAAGTTCATACGCAAATAAATGCCTTTAAATTGATTTATATATGTTTACTTGTCATTGAATTGCTATGAATGTTGGACAAGTCACTACGAGCAAGAATTGATAGAGTTACGGTATCCGAAAGTCCCGTACGAACTTTAGGAATAGTATGAGATACAAATGTCATGACATTAGGATTACTAAGATGAGATTACATGTAAGACCATGTCTGGGACATTGGCATTGTATTGTGATTGCGCATAAGACCATTTCTGGGACATTGGCATCGTTATATGATTTCGTGTAAGACCATGTCTGGGACATTGGCATTGTATTGTGATTACGTGTAAGACCATTTATGGGACATTGACATCGTTATATGATTTCGTGTAAGACCATGTCTAGGACATTGGCATCAATATGTGATAAAATGTAAAACCATATCTGGGATATGGCATTGTATGAGTTATATGTGCTTTCCGAGTATCCTTATCAATTTCGAAGGGTTCAATGGGCAAAGTTAAGACGAGAAAGAATATGAGGTTGAAATAAGAGATATAGGTACGCACGAGATTTATACAAGTATTGAACAGGGAAGTAATTGATGAAATTACATGTGATTTTGAATAAGTATTCATTGAGAAAGGTTTGTGTATCTAGATGTGCTTATTCATAAATTGTTTAATTGATGAGAATGATGTTGATTCATGAAATAGATTTATTTGTATATGGCTTACTAAGCTTTTAAAGCTTACTTTGTGTGTTCTTTCCCTATTTTATAGATTATTGAAGCTAGCTCAAACTCGGGGGTCATCAGGAACCGTCATCACACTATCGACTACTTGTTGGTACTTTTGGATGCTTTATATATATGGTATATGGCATGTACAGGCTAGTGAGTTGACTTTTAAATGATGTAATATTGGTGTGTATAAGGCCATTTAAGTTGGCTTGAATTATGTGTTTGGTAAGTTTTATGTGATGAGTAAGTTAATTTATGATTTGGTATGTTTGGTATGGATATATGGTTGCTCTAATGGATAGTTGCTAGTGAGAGTATATTTGCTTGGTAAGATAGCATGTAATGGCTTGATTATGAGATGTTGAAATAGTATGTTTTGAGGCATAAAATAGGTGATAAAATGATGAGAAAATGCATAAAGGAGATAGATGAATTTGTTGGTATTGACATATTGTTTTGATATGATTTTGATCATGGTTTTGAGTAACGAAATGGTTGTGAATGAGATAGCATATTTTGTGTATTAAATGGCATATTTTTGTTGTTTAAATATGTATGAAAATGGTGCAAATTATTGTTGTTTAAGTATGCATGTGATGGGTGAGAAATGTGGTTTAAACCAAGCCTAATTTTACCTCACATGGTTAAGTACAAGGGCATGTGACTCGACCGTGTGCCCGCTGTAGCCTTATTAAAATAGGTTAGTGAGTTACACGGCTTAGACACATGGGCATGTCTATTGGCCATGTGTGGCACACGGGCTGGCGCATGGGTGTGTGGTCGGCTGTGTGACCCAAGTCAGTTTACCCTCTAGATTTCACACAGCCATGGCGCACGGGCATGACTCCGGCTGTGTGTTGCAAGTCAGAATGTATGCCCTGTTTCCACATGGTTTATGACATGGACGTGTTTGGTAGCCATGTGAGGCACAAGGCCCTTATATGTATGAAAATTATTTAAATTTCCCAAAGTTTTTAAATGTTATCGGTTTAGTCCCGAACTTCTTTTAAGCATGTTTTAAGGTTTCGTAAAGCCTTATAAGGGACTATTGTGAATGTGTTGGATGGATTTTGATTATGTATGCATAAATGTATGTGTTTTATATGTGAAAGCTGTGTATTGATCATTAATGCCTCCTAACCTTATTCCGGCAAAGGATACGGGTTAGGGGTGTTACACCGAGGAAGCTATGAGAAAATAGTACCCTAACCTTTTCACTGGTAAGATTTTCGAGGACGAAAATCCCTATGGAGGAGAGTTGTAACATCCTGTTTTTGGTTGAATCAGAATAGTGGTTTTGGAACCACAAATCTGATGTTGAAATATTTATTCTATTATTATTTTAATGTTTACAGTATGATTTAATGATTGTGTAAAAGTTTCGTTAAGAAATTTTAGCGTTTGAGTGGTTAATTTAATAAAAGGACTAAATCATGTAAAATGCAAAAGTGTTGTTCTATTAGCTAAAGGTGTTAAATAGCTATAGAACCTTAAATTAAAGTTTCTTATGTTGTAATTACACCATTATTAGTTTCAGTGGACAAATATGGACAAGTATTAAATGATTTTTAAGCTTTATAACAAAGGTTAAAATAGTAATTACCAAAAATACATGAACAAAAACACAACTTTAAGGATTTAAAGCATTTGGTCACTTTGGAGCTTAATTATAAGTCCATTTTTGCTCGGTTTTTAATGATTTCTATGTTTTTGTGATCATTGCATCTAGTACTAGTTAGCCCAGGGACTATTTTGCAACTGTTAAAGATTTTGAATGATGCCATTGATGAATACTTGTGTATTTTGAAGTTTCTTGATAGATTATGAATGCTTGTTGATAGATATACAAGTTTTACTAAGTGATTTTTAGTGAAAATGCAAAATAGGGATTAAATTGAGAAATGTGTAAAGTTAATGGTTAAAATATGAAATAAATGAAAAATATGCGCTGTTAGCAGTGTAATGGTAATTCAACTAAGCACGGGTGTTTTGAAATTTTGTGAATTTGTGATTTTGTGTAATAAGGACTAAATTGTATAAATGTGAAAGTTAAAGGGTAAAAGTATAAAAGTGCTTAAAAGTGTGTTTTAGATTGAATTAAATAGAGAGATGTTTAAATAAGCTTAATTTGAATATATTTAGATCAAGAAAAGCAAAATTTGGATTTAGATCGGGGAAAAACTAAAGTTATCGAATAATCGACTTATTCGCTGTTTTCACGCCTGAGGTAAGTTCGTATGTTATAAATCTCATTATGAATGCATTTTATATGCCTTGATATTGTATGAACTGTGGATATGAGAATATGGAAATGTTTGGTATTGAATTAACGATGAGTCAACATTCAAAATCGTGGTTGAACCTTATGAATAGTTTTGGATACTAGTGACATGTCATTAGGTGATTCATTGAGTTGGCTTCGGGCCATGATATTAGCACTTCCAGTATGAGTTATACTGATTTGGTTTCGGGCCATGATATCAGAGATTCAAATATAAGCTACATTGATTTAGCTTCAGGCCATGGTATAGGTGCTTATTGTGAGGAATGGCTACCTTGAATTGGCTTCGGACCATGGTATATGTGCTATTCATACGAGACCCTTGGGTATCTGATGTCTATTCTGAATGGTTCAACATGTAAATGAAAGGCGAGAATGTGTATGATATTGGTACAATATGGTACAGGTATGTACAGAAATTATAATAGTTTTCAATCGAAGAAATGGTAAAGAAAGTATATAGTTTGAGAATGAGTAATTGCAAGGTTTGATAGTTGATGTGAATTTATTGATCTATAATCACTTGTTGAATTACATGTTTATGATTATATCATGTTTATTTCATACTAGCTTACTAAGCTTTTATATCTTATTTTGTTTATTTTCCCGTGTTTTATAGTGAAATCGAGCTAGCTTGGATTCGAGGACTGTCGGAGGTTCCATCACACTATCTATCTATTGAGTTGGCACTTCTGAACTTGAGTTTTGGTTATATGGCATGTATAAGAACTTTGGTTATGTTGATATGTGTTTTGGGAATGATTTTGGTTATTTAAAATGGCTTGTAAATGGTTATGTTTTGGTTTGTATATAGCCAAGGAAGTTGGCATATTTTGGTTGATTTGGTTGTGTTTATGTTTATATATGTGATAAGGCTACTTGAATGAAGTGGTTTATAAATGATTTGTGAAAGTGAAATTGGTATGGTTTGAATAAGCATAGTATAACAATATAAGCATGTTAGTTGATTTGAGATTTTGGTATAAAATGGATTGGAATATTGTTGTATTAATATGATTTGATTATGTGTAGGTGATGATGAGCATGATGAATGTAGGTATTGAAATGGTATGTTTTTGTGTTAGTTTGATTGATTTGGCTGCATATTATTGCTAAGAATTGTGCCATTTGAATTTGAATTGATGCTTGAAGGTTTGGGTGGCAATTTGGCTTGGTACATAGCCTATTTTTTACCACTCGAGCAGAGACACGGACGTATGTCTCGGTCATGTGTGACACACGGCTATGTTACACGGCCGTGTGTCCCCTGGTGTGGTTTTATATTTCAAGTCAGTATGCTCCACATGGCTTCATACACGGGCGTGTGACTTAGCCGTGTGGCATAAGTCAGAATACCCTGCAGGTTTGGCACGGCCTAGCACACGGCTTGGCATACGGGTGTGCTTGGAAAATTTTAGGGCACACGGGCTAGCCATAGGGGCGTGTGTGTTGGCCATGTGACCCAAGTCAGAGAGTTGCACGGGGTAGGACATAGGCTGGGACACGGCCATGTGATCCCTTTTCAAATGTCCACACGGTCGGTGACACAGGCGTGTCTGTTGGCCATGTGAGACATACGGCCTAACCACACGGGTGTGTGCCTCCTACTTTGAAGAATTTTTCTAAGTTTCATGAAAGTTTTAAAAGTATTCGGTTTAGTCCTGAGCCACTTCTATTGCATGTTTTGGGCCTTGTTGGCTCGTTAGGGACAACATGATTGAGACTGAAGGATGAATGCATGAATTGTGAAAATGTATGCTAAATGAATGTTTAATTGTTTTATAAGTCCGGTAATGCTCTGTATCCCTATTCCGGCGTTGAATACGGGTGAGGGGTGTTACCCGAAAGGTTAAGGCCTTACTTTAACAGCAATGTTGACAACTTTAAAAATTCATATTTAAATTACACTTGCCACTAATAAAAAAATATTTTAAAAAATAATTTAAATAATACAAATTAATAAATAATTCATAAATTATTTTGAAAAATTAAATGAATTGATTCTCCTACTGCCCATATATATCAAAGGAAAAATGAGTAAAATATATGCAATTACCAAGCCTAATTTTTGGAAATTTAGGTTGGTGGGAAAAACTTATTAAGATTGAAAGGCAAAGTATAAAATTCTTCAATCATATCGTATCCTCTAAATGAACTAAACTTAACGCACCATGGCATTCCTTTATCTTTCTTCGATTTCTCCACTTCTATCGTGCTGTCTAGGACCACCGCCACTGTCAATCCCACCATTATCGGTGGTGAGAACACGGTGTTCACGAATGCATTGAACTGCAAAAATCATTCACTTTGTTTTACCCTCTTTTATCATTGAAGATTATGGGATTGGAGTTTTTTTAGAAAAAATAAAAACACTTACACAGGCTGCATCGGTGTGAGCAAGGCCATGATGGGATGGATTCCAATATTGGTTGAAGAATTGAGGGATGGAAATCCCTAAGAAGAGTGATAATCCTGTTATGATAAGGTTTCTCGTGCAATTCATGTTTCTGAATTGTAGACACGATAATCTAATGGAACCTGCAATCAATAAAGCAACAATATTTTCATTAAGGTTACTAAGATTGGATAAACCAATATTTAGTCCTAAATGAAATAAATTTTTTTCAGCTTAGTCCACATTTGTCTTTGACAAAATTGGGAAATTTTTCATGAACTTGGATTTGGATGATGTAACACTTTTAATTTACGATGCCATCACCTAAAATTTTAAAATCTAAAAAATACAAGAAATATATTAAAATATTAATTAAAAAATCAGGTGATGGCATAGCAGAATTTAACAATGTCATTTTAGTATACTTTAATGGAATCTAAATTTAAGAATTAAATTTAGAAAAGTTATCAAGTTCTTAAACTAATATGACCTTTTATGGTAAAAAAAATTAAATCGGACTCGAATTTGGATTAGTCAAGTAAAGATCTATATGACACCCCAAACTCGATCGGGATGGTCTGACTCGAATTTCGAGAAACAGATTAGCCACCGAGGTGATTCTTCGAAAAAATACCACAAATCACACCAACCATCCAACTCACCATACATATTCAAAATATTTCATACACTAAGAGCATGCTTTTCTAAATCAAACTATAAGTCATATAACAAGCGAAGTAAGGCGTACCTGGATTTCGGTAAGCTCTACTAGCTATAAAATGTCTCGTTAGTTCATATAGGCAGTATCATATGATTCAAACAGTAAATTCAGCCAAACAAGCAAACATGGAGATTAAAAAATCCCAAAATTTAAAATAGACAAAAAAATTCAATTACAACCCCCTAAAAAATTGTTTTTAAATTGTCTAAAATTATCTGAGTCCCATTCCAAGTCTCTAGCCTGGAAATATCCCACATTCCCTTCTTGGGGTTTTATAAGCTCGAAGCACATACTATAGAAAGAAAATTTGTGCGATGGATCATTGAACTACTGCCCTCCTCATTATTGCAACACCCCAAATTTTATATTTCTGCTTCTTCAATTAATTGACACACAACTGTGTATCTGCTTCAGTGGTTAAGTGTTCTGAGTGTGTCTGAGAGGTCCCAAGTCCAAGCCTTGTCTTGGGAAAATTTTGGTATTTTTCTAAAATAAGGCCTTAACCTTGCTCAATAGGTTTATGTTTAATTGTTTACAAAACATAGCAGAATGGACCTGTTGGTCCAGTGGTTAGGTGGACTGTTAGTTTATTGGAGGTTTTGAGTTTGAGTTCCTATGCGAGCATGGATGTATATTTTTGCTCAGCTGATGGACAGATTTTTGGTGGAGTTAAAAGACTGAGGAAGTTATGAGTTAGTGGAATTGTGAGAGTAAAATTAAGGGGTAATTAGAATTTTGATTTGGTAGTTTCTGTTCCCCAAAAAATTCCCTCCTACCGATTTTTTTCCTCTCTTCCTTGTCCCACACCGTTTTCCTTTCTGCTGCAGTCCCATCTTTATTTCTTTCTATTACCAATCTCTAGTCTCAATTCTCTCGCTGTTTCCTTTCTGGTGTTGCTGGTAAGTGTAGATTATTGCAATTTTGGGTTTGAGTAATGGTTCTTCGTCTAACGAGAAATTAATGGTATTTAGGAGAAGCACGAGGAGCTGCTGGTCGCGATTTGGCATCCTAGTTGTACTGAGAGAATCATCACTGTTGAGAGGTAACAACTTTCAATAGTTTAGCGGTTGGCTGTCTTTTTGTGTTTGTGTATAAGAATTGATTTAAGTGACTGAATCGATATGATATTTCTCAACTTTAGGTTCTGGTGACTTGGGAATTGCATTTGCTGCGAAGACAAACCAAGGCAGGAAACGGGGTTCGGTGAAAAGCCGAAAAAGCTTACTGTCGATGCCACACGGGTGTGTCATCGACCGTGTGGTAGGCCGTGTGATGGAACACGGGCGTGTAATTGACGAGCCAGGTCGTGCGTGCATGATACAGCCGTGTGATGGCCAGGTAGGCCGGGTTGAGGATGTTACATTTGGTGTTATCAGTGCCTAGTTTTCCTAAACTTGCACTGTGAAATTTTGAAATATGTTTGCATGCATGCATCGAAAAGGGGTATTTTGGGAAAAACTATGCCACAAGATTTTTGAAAATTTTATTTTTCTGTAGGAAATTAAATCTAAGATTACTGTTAAAAATTTAGATAAATTGTAAACTTTAGATTGTGAACATTTAGGAGGATAAATAATGCTTCAACTTTTGTTTGAAAATTGTAGATATACTTAAGATTTAAAAATTTCGAAAGATCACTATGAACACCCAAGGCAAACATGGTAGGGGTAGGCCAAGTAGATAAATGTAACACTCCTAACCCGTATCCGCCGTCGGAATAGTGCTACGGAGAATTACCGGAGTTACATATTGAAATCAGGACTAAATTAGAAACATATAGAAATTTTAGGGAAAAGATGAAAATTTACAAACTACATGGGTTGCATGACCGTGCTACTTGGCCGTGTGTCTCACACGGCTGAGACATACACCTGTGTCTCTGCCAGTGTGGATGAAAAAACGCTACTTTACAATTCATTTTTCTCACCCTTTTCAACATGTACCTATGATCCCTATTTCACATATAAATAAGCCCTCAAAAAGCACCAAAATCATGCATAATCAAGCCAAACACAAATGGTATAAGAACATCCAACCAATATTCTGAAAGGTACCTCAAATGACAACATTAAAACATGTATAACCATGTACTAAATTTGGCCAAAATAATTGATTAACTTCTGACTAAGTTTGTATCATTACACAATATGTAAATCACTTACCAAAACATACCATTTGGTACCAACTGTACCACATAATCATTAGCATCAAAATACATATATTGTAACACCCCAAACCTGGCCCAAACGTTATGGCCGGATCCGACGTGTCACATTGAAGTTTTTAAGAAAACCCATGCCTCTTTCAACGTCTTTCTTAGTGTTTTAAAAGATAGTCTTTGCTAAGTTAATAAAGTGAATGGAAGCTGTGCACCAGGTAGGTATCCGAAATAGAGGAGGTGAGCCATGAAGGCTGCTTAAGTACCAAGCTCTTGATTTGATCCAATGCTAGACATGCCCACAACCATTTCCACACTTTGGTGCGAGGTTAGGTTTTGAGAAAAACGAGTTGGAATTCATTTAAGTAGATATTTTTGATAAACCGATTAATTATATTGTTGCGTTATTTTGAAAACAATTATCATTTTGGAAACGCGCCCTAAGTCTAACCCATTTTGGATTGTTATAAGTAAAATATAGGGTATAAAATAAAATAATCCCAGAAAAATAATTAAAATTTCCTTATTACAACCCAAAACCAAGTAATAATATTAACTAAGATAAAACTTATAAAAAAAAAATAAACCGATTACTTATTGCAATTAAAAGAAACAGAAATAGTAGTGTGCCCATCTCCGAGTCCCTCACAGCTCCAAACCATCTAAGCTTAGGGATTACCTGTACAGTTAGAAATGGGGTGAGTTTACGAAAACTCAGTGTGTAATCCCCAACAATAAACAAACAGTGAATAACACAGTGTCACTACAATCTGGGCCAAAGCCCTATTCAGTAACAGTACAGTCTGGGCCTTAGCCCTTAAATAGTAGCAGTATGGGCCTAAGCCCTAATTCAGTCTCGACATATACTGGGCCGAAGCCTTTTCATAAATCATATCACTGGGCCGAAGCCTTTTTATAAATCATATCATCGGTCAAGCCTTTATCAGAAGCGGTATCGCCCATAGGCCCATTTCAATATCACATGTAATATCAATGAATGTATGCAAGCCCATTTGGGGAGGCTACTCAACCCACCATCCGCTACTCTCCACCCATACCAACCAACACACGATGTGGGGAATAATTCAACCCACCCAACCAAACTCTCCACTGGCAGCATAGCTACTTTATCATATAACTGGAGGCCTAGCCTCTTTTAATAACTGGGGCAAAGCCCTTATTGATAAACTGGGGCAAAGCCCTTTTCGGTAAACTAGGGCAAAGCCCTTTTCGGTAAACTGGGGCATAGCCATTTTAGCACTTCCTCCATTTATAAAACCCAACCCATGCAACATGTCATGTATGCAGAATGTCATGCCCATATTTGAATCAAACAATCACAGTCAAGTCATTCATATCACCAACATATATTCACAATCAAATCCATCAACCACACAGTCCAAGTCAGTCACTTGCCCACAAGGGCAAAACAATCATTTTTCATATTATAAGGGTAATTTCGTAATTTTACCAAATATCAAGGTTTTCCATGTTCATTAACAATTATCAATATTCCGAGTTTTTAAACAATGATCTTTAACCCACTTTATCAAATTCAGGCTTTTGGGCCCAAAACCCCTAATGGGCCCTACGAATGCTGATTTAGCCCACTAAGCCTGTTTAATCCAAATTTTACAACAATACTAACCGTGTTAACATACAACTTTTCTAGATTCCATTTTCTATCAGTTTTACCCAAATGGGCCCCGAGAGCCCATTTGGCCCAATTCCTGCCCATTGAGGCCCAACTTACCATCGTGCACAAAATTGAGTTCTTACCTGTTCCATCGATCCAAACATCGATCTTATCGTATTTATCGCATCTATACCCACACGCAACATTACAAGTTCCCGGAATGCCGCTATTTTAGCATTTCGGCTTTTCAGCAGATATTAATCTAAGCTACTACGAGGGTTAGTACACACCTGTTATGGGTTGAAGTTGAAACGTTTCCATAATCAATCACCTACGATAACCACCACCTGTCACTCAAACTTAACTAATCCAATATCAATATATGTAAATCCTAAGCACATTAGTCATACGGAACATAAGGGCATATTCGTCATTTTACCATACAAGGGTATTACGGTAAGTTTACCCTACAGGGGTTTTACGGTCTTTTTACCTATTAGAGGTATTTTAGTTATCTCATCCTACAAGGGTGTTTTGGTAAATGTACAAACCAAGGGTATTTCAGTAATTTTGTAAACCAATGGTATTTCTATAATTTTTAGAAAGTCAAGGGTATTTCTGTAATTTTGTAAATCAAGGGTATTTTGGTAATTTTAAAAATTAGGGGTATTTTGGTAATTTTATAAACTAGGGGTATTTTGGTAACTCTATCCTACAGGGGTATTTCAGTAATTTCACAATCGAGGGTAAAATGGTAATTTTGTAAACTGAGGGTAAAATGGTAATTTTGTAAATCGAGGGTAAAACGATAATTCTGTAAATTGAAGGTAAAATGGTAATTCTATAAATTGAGGGTAAAACGGTAATTTTGTAAATCGAGGGTGAAACGTTAATTCTATAAATCGAGGGTAAAATGGTAATTCTACAAATTGAGGGCATTTCAGTAATTTGGTAAACTAAAGTATTCTAAACAGGGATAACAATACGAATGGGCCTAAAGCTTATTCTCGGCCCAAATGGGCCCACACGCTCGTGTGGCCCTTTTAGCCAAAATCTAGCCACAAATATGAGATTCACCTAGCCTAGTCCAATATTTACTACATAATCAAACAACTTATCCAATTAGGCCCGTAGGCCCATTAGAACCACATGACCCCTTTCGGCCATTCGCAGCCCGAAGTAGCCATCCTACAGCTAGAGTAGCGAGAAAATACACACCTGATAGGAGACTGGAGTTAATCCACGCTCTGAGCACTCTTAGCCGACGCCCAACCCAAACGAGCACGCCATACAGCGAAAGGGATCAGCCAAGAAAGGTACCTTTACTCTCCTCATGGTTCTCTCTATTTAAAGCCACCTTCACATCCACTCTTATGTTAGCTTCCCGATGTGGAATCCTTCCAACATCAGAGTTTAAATTCAACACCAACTCTTGCCGCCCCCTGTTAGCAAAATAAATGCTCTTTGATTGCTATGAGTTTCGAACCCTGGACCTCCTTGCCAACTCTATGACTCCATCTTGCCACTTCACCACAAGCTCTTTTTGTGTCATATTTTTTCCCCAATTAACTATAAGGTCTAAAGGCCAAAGTCCAGGTTCCCTTAAAAAAAATAGAATAAATTGCAAGAGCCAAGGCTTGAACCCAGGCTCCAATACAACCTTAATTACGCGACTTCCACTAGACCACATTGCTCCTTGTGTCATTTATTTAACACAATAATTTAAAAGGCCCTCATCCAAGCATCCAGGTTTTTTTCACTTAATACCAAAATTTTTGCTAAAGCCCAAGTTTGAACCCAAGATTTCTCCAACACTTCTCAAAGCCATTAACCACTAAAGCAAACATTTAATTGTTTCATTTCATTGCATAATTAAATACCTATATAAAACCTCCTTACGGACCCCCACTCAAGGCCCAATACTTCTAAGCCCAAATTCAGGGTGTTACATATATGCTTACTATGGCAAAACACCAATTCACAACAAGTTATATGTCATATTTAATATGCACATTCAACTACTTTTCTATCTACCATCATTCAACCATAACAAGTCATATATCAACCATTACAAGGCTACTTACATACACCTTATAATATATATATCATTTTACCAACACAAGGCCAAAAATGCAAACTAACCAAATGGTCATTTCCATAACCAAAACAGATAGGCTAACATTAGCCAAAATACCAATACATGCCATTATAACCTTAACCAAGATATCAAAATCTACTGATATAATCGCTAGATATTGTGATAAATCTTTGACAAGCTTTCAACCCAATCGAGTTTCCGATAATATGAAAAGTAAAGAAAAATAACTACATAAGCAATGAATGCTTACTAAGCTCGTATAAACTTTAATCATATCTATCCATTTCAAATATGAGATTTATTCAATTCAAGAATAATCATATACCAATACCACATGATTCATGAAACCAAATTCAACAATTCACAAATTGAATAATTCCACAGCATCACTTATACCTATCATCCCTAACAAAGTAAGATTTTATAAAAACTCTAAGTCTCTTTCAATTTTCTTCCTTTCGTTTGCATGTCATTACTTTCCTTTACATTTAATTTATTTAGCTTAATTAACATCATCAATTCAACTCATCATTCCCTTTTTCATCATTTATTTCATATGCATAATACACAATACACAAGCATATCATCAACCATAGCCACAATATTGTTACATATTCATTCCCACAATGATCATGAGCTCACAATTTCATGGATTTCATACTCAATTGAATTTTTGTACATACCTGTACCAATACATGAATATCTCTCATCATTTCTTATCTTCGATATACCCGTTGAACCATTTAGAATAAAATTAGGACACTCGGGAGTCTCACACCTTAAGAGCCAATATCCTGGCCTGAAGCCAACTCAATGCATCTCACACCCGAAGTGCCAATATCATGGCCTGAATCCAACTCAATGTAACCCCTAATGACATGTTCGTATCCTAATCTATTCCTAAGCTTCAAACGGGACTCGATAGTCATCGTCGTGTGTTGCTGAATTTCCCTCGTTCATTATAAGCCAATTTGTATAATAACATATATATATATATATATATATATCGATTCATTTTCAATAAAATTTCATATAATAACGTTCAATTTAATCAACAACATACATAGTATAGTTCATACGAACTTACCTGGCTAAATTGCAGAAATACCAAAGTTCAAGGGCATTTTTGTAATTTTCCATTTTCCTTGAATTTCCACCCGATCATGATCTAAATTAATAGTTTCATTCAATATATTAATTTATATAATAAAATAATTCATTTCATACAATTTGGTCATTTTTTACATTTTTTATAAAATTACCCCTAAAGTTTTACTTTTATTCAATTTAGTCCATGAGCACAAAACATGTAAACTAACCATTTTTACCCATAATTGTGCCTATCCAAATTTTCATGGTATCAAAGAAACCCATTCATGCAACAATATCACATTCAATTCTTGTACTTATATCAATTTAACAGTTTAGTCCTTCATCGGTAAATTCATCAAAAATCACTTAATAAAATACTTTTAAATATCAATAAACATTCTAAATTCATCATTTAACATCTAAAACCACAAGGTTCATCAATGGAAGCATTCAAAATCTTTAACAGTTTCAAAATCGAAGGTACAGGCTAGCTGGACCTAGTTGCAACGATCTAAAAAACATAAAAATTACAAGAAAATGATAGTTTAAGGGCTTACATGCAAGGAATTTGCCTATCTGAAATTTTCCAGCATCCATGGCTTCTTTCTTGCTGAAATTTTCGATTAAGGAAGAAAAATAAAGATGAAAGCATTATGTTTTCTTTATTTATTCATTTAATACTTAATTAACATTTTACCCTTACCTAACTTTAAAAAATACACTAATGCGAAACCATGCACATCCACTATTACCTTTAATTGTCTATTTAATATATAAGGACTTCCACTTTAATGTTCTATAGCTATTCAATACCTTTAGCTTATAGAAGACAACTTTTGCACTTTATGCGATTTAGTCCTTTTTGCTTAATTAACTATCGAAACGATAAAATTTTTTAACAAAACTTTATACCACCTTAGTTACACTCTATAAATATTTATAAAAATATTTAAGCCTCTTTTTATAGAAACGAGGTCCTGATACCTCATTTTCTAAAACCACTTGACCTTAGGGTCATACCACTTGAACTTAATAAATCGTTTATAAAATAAAAATCACAATATGAAAAAACTTTTTAAAATCAAAATTAACTCGTAAATATTAAATATAATATTTATAAACTTACTTATCGAATTTGATGGCCTCGAAACCACTGTTTCTGATACCACTGAAAAATGGGTTGTTACAACGTAGGGTTGCACCTATAGAGTTACCCATTGTTCAGGGAGAAAACCCAATACCATAGGAGGACTTTTTTGAGAATGAAAATGGTGGTGACACAAACACCCAGGTGACGTTGAGGGTTTTACAAAGGGTTGCTGGAGCCCAAACTGGATCGAGGAGCTAGGGATCCGTAGTAAAGAGGCTCCGAATGAATGGGTTAGAAATGTTCAAAGGCTTTGCTCAAACAAATCCAACGGTGGCTGAGTACTAGATAGAGTCCATGGAGAGAATTGTAAAGGATTTAGACTGTACTCCAGAGTAAAAGTTGAAGAGCACTATGTCCTCGCTATGAGATGAGGCATATCGTTGGTGGTAGTTTGCCATAAGAGGTACGCAAGTTGACCGCATAAATTGAGAATACTTTCAAGAGGCCTTCCAGAAAAAGTATGTGGGCATTAGCTATGCAGAGGCTCGTAGGCTCAAATTTATCGAGCTAAAATAAGGAGACAAGTCCGTGGTAGAATATGAGGCTGAATTCTTAAGGCTCAGGGGATATGCTTAAGGTATGGTCACCATGAAGCAGGATAAATGATTGAAGTTCAAAAATGGAATACGTTTCGACCTTAAGATTGAAGTTGCTCCACATTAAGAATGGGTGTTTTAGACCCTAGTGGAGAAAGCCAAAATAGTGGAAGAGATTAAATTAGTGAATCACGAAGAACGAGAGAAAAGTAAGGTCCCGATTAAAAAAATTTCGATTCCACTAACTTTCATCATGTAAAACGAGCTAGAGAGGTAGACCGCAAACAAAGGGCGTGATAACTAGCTCTAGGGGTAAGGTTTACCACTATAAATATTGTGGAAAGTGCCACCCAGGAGATTTTTTGAAGAAAATGGATGCTTTTTTGAAATATTAATTAATCGAGGATTTGATGAAAGATTGTTCTCACTCGAGTAATCAAGCACAAACTTCGACCCAAAATTAGGGAGCAGGCTAGCTACCTCTGAGGGACCGTTGGCAAAATTGGGCTGCAAATACTGTAGTATCAGGAACAATTAGAACCAAGGCTAGGCAACCAACCCTTATTTAACATCGTTAGGGGTCGTGAGGAGAGGGATGCGTCAGATGTCATCACACTTATTTTTACCATTAATTCAATCTCATACTTTGCCTTAATTGAAATAAGATCTACCCATTCGTATGTTGCATGTAATATATCTGATAATTAGGTGTTGTGGTAGAGGAAACCATTATTGATTTAACCATAGTAAGCCCCTTAGGATAGTCAGTTATTGTAAATAAAGTCTATAGGAGATATCCATTGGAGGTTTAAGGGGTAGTGTTTCCAGTAGACCTTACAGAGTTACCTTTTATGGAGTTTAATTTAATTATAGGTATGGATTGGTTATCAGAACAGTAGTTCCCTTCTGGGTTGTTACAACCTATCAAAATACCTTAGTGGAAGTGGAAGTGGAAGCGAATAGCGATGGACTTTGTCAGTGGATTTATAATAGCCCGTTTTTGGTAAAAGCAGAACAGAGGCTTTGGGATCACAAATCTGAGGTCAAAATATTTATTTTATTATTATTTTAATGTTTACAACATGATTGAATGATTGTGTAAAAAGTTCGTTTAGAAATTTAATTGTTTGATTAGTTAATTTGATAAAAAAGGACTAAATTGCGCAAGGTGAAAAATTAGAATTTTATAAGTAAAAGGTATCAATTTGCTATGAAAGTTAGAAGTGAATGGCCTTAAATGGTAATTAAACCATTTGGAACTTGAGTGGACACTCTTGGACAAAGTTAGGTGAATGTTAAAGGTTATTATTCAAGGTTAAAATAGCAAATTGGTAATTATATGTTAGTAAATTAATAAAGAAACAAAATGGTTATCATCTTTCTTCATTTCCTAGCCGAAATTAATCTAAGAAAAACATCCATGGAAGCTTGAACATTCGGTCAAGCTTGTATAGCTAATTAAGGTATGGTTTTTGTCCCGTTTTTAATTATTCCTATGTTTTTGAGATCGTTACAGCTTAGTCGAGCTAGCCCAAGGGCTAATTTGCATAATTGTTAAAGATTTAAGATGTTGTCATTGATGAATAAGCATACATTTTGATGTTTGAAGATAGATTATGAATGCTTGTTATTAGATATACAAGTTTTGTTAAGTGATTTTTGAGAAAAATGCAAAATAGGGATTAAATTGAGAAATGTGGAAACTTTGTGGTTAAAATGTGAAATAAATGAAAAATATGGGCTTCTAGGGACTTAATTGAAATTCGGCTAGCATGGGTTTTGGTTGGATTGCATGAATTTGTGATTTTATGAAATAAGGACTAAATTGTAAAAGATGTGAAATATTAGGGGCAATTGTGTAAAAATCCCTTAAATTGAATTTTGGATTAAATTGAATAGAGATATTATTAAATAAGTAAATTTTGATTATATTTAGATCAAGAAAGGTGAAATACGGGCTTAGATCAAGGAAAGAACAAAGTTACAGAATAGTTGACTCCTTTCGTCGTTTTATCATCGAAGGTAAGTTCGTATGTAATAAGCATTGTTATAATTATGCTTTAAATGCTTTGATATTGCATAAATTGTATATATGAGATTACAGTCGTGTTTGATGACGATTGGCTAATTATGTGCACTTGGTGTGCGAGATTGAAAATAATTTCGACTATAGATGTATTGGCACTTAGTGTGCGAGACTGAAATAGCTTTGGCTATATTTACATTTTGACACTTAGTGCGTGTAATTGAGACAATTTCGGCTATATACATATGCATTGGCACTTAGTGTGCTAGATCGATATTGCTTCAACTATCTATTTGGCACTTGTCGTGCGAGTATCCCGAGTATCCAATAATAATATTCCGAATGGTTCAAAGGGTGCGTCAAATATGTGGATGAGTATGAGTTGATATAGATTGGTACAGGTATGTACGTGAATCGTATAAACATTAAAATAAGGAGGTTATGAAAGTGATAACTAGTCTTGTGAAAGAAATTGTGGTAGGATGATAATGACATATGTGATTTGTATATTATGTTTTATTTGTTTAAAATTATGCACATTTGATAAGTTGATTTTAAATGCTATATGAACTTACTAAGCTATAAAGCTTACTATGTGTATTTCTCTATGTTTTATAGTGATTACAAAGCTAGCTCGGATTTGGGGACTGTCGAAGATTGTTTCACACTATCCAACCATCACTTGGTACCTTTGAAATTAAGTTTTGGGTCATATGGCATGTATAGGGACTTTGGTCAATATGACATATGTTTTGTTTGTGATTCTAGCCATTTGAATTGGCTTGTAAATGTCTAAGGTTTGGTCTATATATCTGTATAGCCATGTGAGTTGGCTTATAATGGTGAATTTGATGATGTATATAAGTGTGCAAATTGTTTGAGTTTGGTAATTGCCTTTTAAATGCTAGTTATGATGGTAAGAGATGCTTGTCGAAAATGGATATAGTGAATGTCAAATGGTTGAGAAATTGGTAAATAGTATGCTTATGAGTTTAGGTAATTTGACGCATGTTTGAAAATGACCATATTGATGAATGAAAAGGGTAAATTTTGGTATGTAATTGAATTGCTTATAATGTTTGATTGAGGTTGATGATATGTTTTAATATGCCATGTTTTGTGCCATTTGAGATTTGGTATAGGTGTGCACAAGTTTGGGTGGCAAATTGGCTTGGTAAATAGCTTATTTTTGTCCACATGGGCGTGTGTCTTAGCCGTGTATGACACAAGGTTATGTTACAAGGTCGTGTGACCCTTAGTGTTGATTTAGAAACCAAGTCAGTATGCTCCACACGGTCTCACACATGGGCGTGTGACTTGGCCGTGTGACATAAGTCAGTATACCCTACAGGTTTGGCATGGCCTAGTACACGGCCTAGCACACGGGCGTGTATGGCCATTTTTAGGGCACACGGGCTAGCCACACGGGCGTGTGTGTTGGCCAAGTGACCCAAGTCAGTGAGTTAAACGAGGTAGGACACGGGCTAGGACACGACCATGTGATGCCATTTTGAATGTCCATATGGCTTGTAACACGGGGGTGTTTGTTGGCCATGTGAGACACACGGCTGGGCCACACAGGCTTGTGTCCTCTATTTTGAGAAATTTTCCATCTGACGCCGGAACAGGGTACGAGGTATGTAACACCCCGAACCCGAGACCATCGCCGGTGTCGGACACGAGGGGTTAGCAAGCCAAGTTCACTTGTTTTGCCCATCCATTGGACATTTCCAGTCAGGCTGGAAAAACTGCGTCACTGTCGCCTTAAAAATCATATCTCGAGTTTCAAAACTCAGAAACTGGTTTCGTAAATTTTCCCTGAATTTAGACTCATATATACATCCATGGATTTATTTCTAGAATTTTTGGTCAGGCCAATTGGTACAGTTTATTAGTTAAAGTCACCCATGTTACAGGGATCGACTGCTCTGACCTTCGCGCGGTATAACTTGAATATCTCTCTGTACAGGGATTTAATGCTGGTACCGTTTGTTTCTAATGAAACTAGACTCAAAATGGAATCTGTACATATAAGGTATGTCTCCTAATTCTTTCTGGATAATTTATAGTAAATTTTTAAAGTTGCGACAGGGAACCCAGAAACCGTTCTGGCCCTGTCTCACAATAGCTTTAATATCTCTTAACATGTAACTCCTATGACCATTTCGTTTCTTCCATATGAAAATAGACTCATCAATGTTCATTTACATAGCTGATTCACTATTTAATACCATTCCTACAAATTTTGGTGATTTTTCACATTCACGTTACTGCAGCTGGCAGCATCTGTTTTAAGGTAGGTCTTACCTATTTTGTAGTCTCCATGAACCAACTAGTCTTGCCTTACATAGGTCCAGATATGATCATTTTAACCATGCCAATGGCTGATCATGTGACCAACATTCCCATTTCCAATTCATAGTCACATCATGACACCATATATATATATACAAACCGCAAATAGTTTAAGTTGATACTTCACTATTACGAGCCATTTTCGCATGGCCGTATACATATACATCATAACATATTTAAACCAACAAGGGTAGTCCTATACATGCCATTTCAAGTTCAACCAAGAATTTATACCAAAATGGGGGCTTGATAGTGTGGATGACTTCGACTTCAACGATCCCGAATCCGATTGCTATCGAGCGAAATCTAGAAAACCGAGAGCCAAAGCAATGAGTAAGCATTTTTATGCTTAGTAAGTCTCAAGGAATATAATCAACTCTAATTACAGCAATACATTCACATAGTTAAATGCATCATTTCATTAATGCACATTCACATAATCATACTTACTTCACCATCCCAACTCTTATGTTCATACACAAATAACGGCTTCATTAAGGCCGATAACTCGTTCCATCATAGGAGCGGATATTCACACGCTTACTCCTAGCGCAAAGCACACACCGCACTTACCTTGTCATTGGGAAATTTCACAAGTGCATTAGCTGAAATTTTCCAGCAAGCTTATAATTTTCAAATCACATACCTTCAGAGTTTAACCGGATGTCGCTACTCGATCAATCGCCTTGGGACATAGCCCGGTTATGGTAACCCGCACCAAGGCCTCACGGACTTAACCCGGATATCACGATTTGCACAAATGCCTTCGGTCTTAGCCCGGATAGAATGACTCGCACGAATGCCTTCGGTCTTAGCCCGATGTAGCCACCAGCACAATTGCCTTCGGTCTTAACCCGGTTATAATTTCCAGCATAATTGTCTTCGGGCTTAGCCCGATATCATTCAATTTCTCATGCACACATACATCAATAATCATTGGACATACATATTTATTTTCGTTACTAAGGCTCAAACACAATTATAATCACTAACATAATCGCCTTCGGACTTAGCCCGTATCTTTCAATACTCATACACACATAAATCAATAATCAATACATCCATATTTCATTCCACATAATTCAAGTAAGGTCACTTCTTGAGGACTTACCTCGGATGTTGTCGAACGGCTTTTACGGCTATTCGATTACTTTTTCCTTCTCCTTGTCCAATTGTGGCCCTCTTAGCTCTTGAGCTAATTCAAACAAATTCAATTTATCAAAACCTCATTGTGCTAGCTTATGGCGAATATGACAAGGAATTTAAATGGTCATATGGCCACCCTTTAGCTTGAATACACAATGGTCATGCACATTTTATACTACATCAAGCAATTCAATACAATTTATTCGAGCATCAAGGAAAAGCTAAGGCCTTCAATAGGCTACCCAAGGTCGAATATACTTGTCCATGTTGAGGCCAATTATGCACTTAATACCACACAAAACAGCATGCATTTTACTAGTTAATGCTTTGCATATTGTAGCTCAAAACTTACAATATAGCATCAAGCACTCATATGTGTGCTAGGCCAATGTGCTTACAATTTCACAATTATTCTTCAACATCTTCTTCTTTAAACAAACTTATTCATCACTTCCTTCATAACCAAAACATCATGTGCAAACATATATATACATATATGAGCATGGCCAATTTCAAGGTGTCCATATCCATCCAAAACACAAATTTTAACTAACATGCAAGAAGCATGAACCATGCTCATGAATGCATCATGGCGAATATGACAATCATGCTCCTTTTCAACTTCAATCATGATAAAACAAAAGAAAGCTCAAAATCTTACTCAAGAGTAGACAATCCATCATTGCATGCATCATCATCAAGCTTCACACTTAGCATGCAATGGCTTTATCACCATAACAACTTTGGCCAAATACCATTTCCATGGCTTAACAAAGATTTGAGCCATGGCTAACATGCACATCAAGTTAGCAACCAAAACATGCATGAAACTCCTAACACAACCTCATACATACCTTAATCTTGATGCAAACTTAGCCAAATCTCCTTCTAGATCTCTTCCAAACCAAGCATAAAGCAAAAATCCTCCTTCTTCCTTAGTTTTGGCTCAAAGAAAGGATGAACAAAATTTTTTCTTTCCTTCTCTACAACTCACGGCAATAGGGGGATTACCACACTCACACACATTTTTTTTCATTTTTTATCACCCATACACCTTTGTTTATTATTTCACCCTAATGCACCAACAAAACATGTTTCATGACATGTTTAGCCCATCCTCCTTGTCATGGCCGGCCACCACCTATAAAGGGGGAATTTGACATGCAAGTCCATTATTTTGCATGCATGCTTTAATTAGTCATCACACATTTCCTATCATACTTTCAAAGTTCATTACTAAGTCCTTTCTTGTGGAATTCACCCTTATAACACTAAATCAATCATCATAAAATGTCATACATGAGCACACACATATTATAGGCATCAAAATAAATTTTTAATTATTTTTATGCCTCGGTTTTGTGGTCCCGAGACCACCTTCCGACTAGGGTCAATTTTGGGCTGTCACAACTCTCCCCCACTTAAGAAATTTTCGTCCCCGAAAATCTTACTGGTAAATAGGTTTGGATATCGCTCTTTCATAGAGTTCTCGGTCTCCCAAGTAGCTTCTTCTATCCCGTGCTTGAGCCATAACACTTTTACTAGCGGAACCCGCTTGTTTCACAACTCTTTCACTTCTCGTGATAGGATACGAATCGGTTCTTCCTCATAACTCATATTAGCTTGAATTTCAATTTCTGATGGACTAATCACGTGCGATGGATCGGATCTATAGCGTCGAAGCATCGAAACGTGAAAGACATCGTGAACCTTTTCGAGTTCAGGGGGCAAAATCAAACGATATGCCACTGGATCGACTCGCTCGGATATCTCATATGGCCCAACGAACCTCGGCTCAACTTGCCCTTACGGTACCGAATCGAGTATCTTTTTCCAAGGCGATACCTTGAGAAACACTTTATCACCCACCGATACTCGATATCCTTACGCTTTAGGTCCGCGACGACTTCTCGACGATCGGAGGCTATCTTCGACTTTCACGGATTACTTTCACTTTCTGCTCAGATCCCTAATCAAATCCACCCGAAAATCTTGCTTTCACCGAGCTCACCAAAACAATGGTGTACGGCATTTACGACCGCACAAGGCCTCGTAGGGTGCCATCTTAATACTTGATTGAAAGTCGTTGTTGTGGCGAATTCAATCAACGGCAAATACCGCTCCCATAAACCACTAAACTCGAGGACGCAACATCTTAACATATCCTCAAGTATCCGAATTATCCGCTCGGATTGACCATCGGTTTGGGGTGAAAGGCGGTCTGAAATGCAACTTGGTACCCAAAGCTTCTTGCAACTTTTTCCAAAATCGCGAGGTAAATCTCGGATCTCTATCCGACACGATGGAAATAGGCACCCCATGTAATCTCACAATCTGAGAAATGTACAATTCAGCTAATTTGTCAATTGAAAAATCCGTACGTACGGGGACAAAGTGGGCCGACTTAGTCAATCGATCTACCACGACCCAAACCGCATCCTTCTTACTCACGACAATGGCGGTCCGGATACAAAGTCCATTGTGACTCGATCCCATTTCCACTGGGTATCGTGATTGGTCAAGTAATCTCAAGGCACCGATGTTCCGCTTTCACTTGTTGACATATTAAACATCTCAAACAAAGTCGGAGATGTCTCGCTTCATACCATGCCACCAAAACCGACGTTTCAAATCATTGTACATCTTCGTACTCCCGGGTGGATTGCCATTCGGCTACAATGGGCTTCATTCGAATTATCGAAATGAGTTCAATTCTTTGGAACACACGACGACTTTTGAACCTCAAACAATCGTCATCATCAATTTGAAACTCAATCCTTGTTCGAACACCCTCACCCGCTTTTGCGACCAACTCGTCGTCGACTTTTCGAGCTTCTCGAATTTGATGTATCAATAGTGGTTTGGCTTTCAATTCAGCTACTAACACACTATCGGATCGAATGCATAAGTGCACGCTCATCGCTCATAAAGTGAATAATGATTTACGACTCAAGGCATCCGCAACCACACTCGCCTTTCCGGGTGATAGTCAATGACCAGCTCGTAATCCTTTAACAAATCGAGCCAACGTCTTTGTCGCAGATTTAAGTCTCTTTGGATCATCAAATATTTGAGACTTTTGTGATCCGAGTATACATGGCACCTTTCACCAAATAAGTAATGTCGCCAAATCTTTAAGGCGGATACGATGGCGGACATTTCGAGATCATGAGTCGGATAATTTTTCTCATGTGGCTTTAATTGCCTCGACGCATAGGCCACAACTCGACCTTCTTGCATTAATACGCAATCTAACCCAAGTAGAGAGGCGTCGCTATAGATGACAAACTCTTTGCTTGACTCGGGTTGCACTAGAATTGGGGCTTCATCAAATAAGTTTTCAGTTGATCGAAACTTTTTGGCATTTCTCCGTCCATTCAACTTAACATCCTTTTGGAGTAAGCCGTCATCGGCGTGGCTATCGTTGAGAAGCCTTTACAAATCGTCGGTAATAACCTAAGAAGCCCCAAAAAGCTCCGAACCTCAAGAATATTTCTGAGGCTTCCAATTAAGTATGGCTGAAATTTTATTCGGTCGACTCGAATACCCGATCAGATACCACATGACCTAAGAAGCTAACCTCTCTAACCGTAACTCACACTTGTTGAACTTAGCATATAATTGCTTATCCCGTAAAATTTGCAGACTAACCGCAGTGTTCAAAGATGTTCGGTCTCATTTCTTGAATAGACCAAGATGTCATCAATGAACACGACTACTAATCGATCCAAATATGGTCTAAAGATCCGATTCATTAAATCCATAAATACCGCAGGGCATTAGTGAGCCCAAACGGCATCACTAGGAACTCATAGTGACCATATCTCGCTCAAGGCGCCTTGGGTACGTCCAATCTCGGATTCGCAATTGATAATAGCCCGATCTCAAATCTATTTTCGAGAACACCGAGGCTCCCTTTAGTTGATCGAACAAGTCATCGATACGTGGCAACGGATATTTGTTCTTTATTGTCGCTTTATTAAGCTGACGATAATCGATGCACAGCCGCATGGTTCCATCCTTCTTTTTCACGAACAACACTGGCGCACCCTAAGGCGAAAAACTCGGCGAGCAAAACCTCTATCCACCAATTCTTGCAACCGAGCTTCCAACTCCTTTAATTCCGTTGGTGCCATACGATACGGAGCTATCGAAATTGGAGTGGTACCGGTACCAATTCGATGCCAAATTCTATTTCCCGAACAGGTGGTAAACCCGGCAATTCTTCAGGGAAAACATCCGGGTATTCACAAACCACGGCACAGATTCGGGTTTCTTTTCTAATTCCTTGTCATCGAGCACGTACGCAAGGTACGCTTCGCACTCTTTTCTTACATATTTTCGGGCCAACATTGCTGATATTACGGTGGCAACCCCTTTAAGTCCGTAGACTTAACCCGAATTATCTCGTTATTCGCGCACCTCAAATCGATAGTCTTGCTTTTGCAATTTACGATCGCATCGTGCATGGTCAACCCATCCAAACCAAGAATAACGTCAATTCATCGAACAGCAAAAGCATCAAGTCCGCGGAAACAAGAACCTCGGAACACTAGGGACTTTTCTTGCACACTTTGTTGACAAGCACGTAATGACCCAAGGGTTTGACACCAATTACAAACTCAAGAGACTCAATAGGCAAAGTCTTACTAGATGCTAAGGTTTCACATATATAAGATTGAGTAGAACCGGGGTCAATCAAAGCAATCACATTAGTATTGAAAAGAGTGAAAGCACCGTAATGACATCCG
Source organism: Gossypium arboreum (assembly GCF_025698485.1). Classification (NCBI taxonomy): domain Eukaryota; kingdom Viridiplantae; phylum Streptophyta; class Magnoliopsida; order Malvales; family Malvaceae; genus Gossypium; species Gossypium arboreum. The sequence continues at coordinate 20,905,923 of NC_069071.1, forward strand.
GAGAGGCAAGATCCTCGGCGTGCGCATATGGCATAAGTCCTCGCAGAGCACGAGCCTCGCACTGATGGTAGCATCTCTAGATCCTCTCGACCGCCATCGACATTGCCCATATTTCTAGGTGGCCTACCTCGAGCGATGGTAGCACCCGAGTTTCCACTCGACTCACATTCTGCTCAAGCATCCTCGGGCAATCCTTCCTAAAGTGGTCGGCCGATCCACACTTATAGCGAGGAGTGATCACGAAACCAGCAGCTCCCGAATGCCATTTGCCACAATGTTGACACTCCGCCTCTCTCGGCGATCATTTCCACCATCATGCGATCAAGTGACTCGTGTGGTCACAGGGGTCGATCGCGTCCTCGTCTAGAAAAGCCCAAAGCGCCTCTAGACCGGTTCACATCATCTCGAAATCTCTTCGTGCTGTTGAAGAGACTTTCCGAGGACCTCTTCGAATTCTCCGGTTCCCACATCAGCTTTTTGTTTCTCCTTTCTAAGCTCTTCGACTTTACAAGCTCGCTCAACAAGTACTACGATCTCGTATTTCGAGAATGCCAACGAACATCCTTATATCATCATTCAGCCCATCCTCGAAGCGTTTACACATAATAGCTTCGGACGAAATGCATTCTCGCGTGTATCGGCTAAGCCTCACAAATTTTCGTTCATAGTCGGTAACCGACATAGAACCTTGCTTAAGATCAAGAAATTCCTTCGCTTTTGGTTGATGAATCTCGATGATATACTTTTTTTTTTGAACTTGGTTTGAAAGAATTCCCAAGTCACTTGCTCTCTAGGTACCACGAAGTCGAGTACTCCACCAATAGTAGGTGGAATCACGTAGCAAGGAGATGGTACACTTTAAGCACTCATCGGTGTACAAGATAGCTCATCGAGCACCGGATAGTGTTGTCCAACCAAAATTCAGCTCGTTCGGCATCATCATCATCCGTAGCTTTAAATTCAGTGGCCCCATGTTTTCGAATCCTATCGATTGGGGCTTACTTGACCTTATTTGGTCGATTCACGGAGGTATTGTAGGTCTTGGGGTTGCATTTGTCGGGAATGGAGGTTGTGGGACAGCCGTGTTAGTTCGAATGTATTGATTAAACCATTCGTTCATCACACTATAAAAGGCTTGCCTAGCCTCATCATTCGGATTGCTGGCCATAGGTTGAGAGTCCGCCGGCGCTGTCCCTTGTGCGGGAGCAGGTGCCACACTCTCCACATCATCAGCTATTGCTCGGTTGGGATCGGGATCCATTGCTATAAACAAACTCAAAGTCAAATTGTCAGAAATCACCACACTATCGATTCATCATTTAATGGCATGTATAGCTAGACCCCAAACACCTCACGGTAGTCCTAGAATCGACTAAACCGTGGCTCTGATACCAATAAAATTGTAACACCCCGAACCCGAGACCATCGCCGGTGTCGGACACGAGGGGTTAGCAAGCCAAGTTCACTTGTTTTGCCCATCCATTGGACATTTCCAGTCAGGCTGGAAAAACTGCATCACTGTCGCCTTAAAATCATATCTCGAGTTTCAAAACTCGGAAACTGGTTTCGTAAATTTTCCTGAATTTAGACTCATATATCCATCCATGGATTTATTTCTAGAATTTTGGTCAGGCCAATTGGTACAGTTTATTAGTTAAAGTCACCCATGTTACAGGGATCGACTGCTCTGACCTTCGCGCGGTATAACTTGAATATCTCTGTACAGGGATTTAATGCTGGTGCCGTTTGTTTTAATGAAACTAGACTCAAAATGGAATCTGTACATATAAGGTATGTCTCCTAATTCTTTCTGGATAATTTATAGTAAATTTTAAAGTTTCGACAGGGAACCCAGAAACCGTTCTGGCCCTGTCTCACAATAGCTTTAATATCTCTTAACATGTAACTCCTATGACCATTTCGTTTCTTCCATATGAAAATAGACTCATCAATGTTCATTTACATAGCTGATTCACTATTTAATACCATTCCTACAAATTTTGGTGATTTTCACATTCACGTTACTGCAGCTGGCAGCATCTGTTTTAAGGTAGGTCTTACCTATTTTGTAGTCTCCATGAACCAACTAGTCTTGCCTTACATAGGTCCACATATGATCATTTTAACCATGCCAATGGCTGATCATGTGACCAACATTCCCATTTCCAATTCATAGTCACATCATGACACCATATATATATATACAAACCGCAAATAGTTTAAGTTGATACTTCACTATTACGAGCCATTTTCGCATGGCCGTACACATATACATCATAACATATTTAAACCAACAAGGGTAGTCCTATACATGCCATTTCAAGTTCAACCAAGAATTTATACCAAAATGGGGGCTTGATAGTGTGGATGACTTCGACTTCAACGATCCCGAATCCGATTGCTATCGAGCGAAATCTAGAAAACCGAGAGCCAAAGCGGTGGAGTAAGCATTTTATGCTTAGTAAGTCTCAAGGAATATAATCAACTCTAATTACAGCAATACATTCACATAGTTAAATGCATCATTTCATTAATGCACATTCACATAATCATACTTACTTCACCATCCCAACTCTTATGTTCATACACAAATAACGGCTTCATTAAGGCCGATAACTCGTTCTATCATAGGAGCGGATATTCACACGCTTACTCCTAGCGCAAAAGCACACACCGCACTTACCTTGTCATTGGGAAATTTCACAAGTGCATTAGCTGAAATTTTCCAGCAAGCTTATAATTTTCAAATCACATACCTTCAGAGTTTAACCGGATGTCGCTACTCGATCAATCGCCTTCGGGACATAGCCCGGTTATGGTAACCCGCACCAAGGCCTCACGGACTTAACCCGGATATCACGAGTTGCACAAATGCCTTGGTCTTAGCCCGATAGAATGACTCATACGAATGCCTTGGTCTTAGCCCGGATGTAGCCACTAGCACAATTGCCTTCGAGTCTTAACCCGGTTATAATTTCCAGCATAATTGTCTTCGAGGCTTAGCCCGGATATCATTCAATTTCTCATGCACACATACATCAATAATCATTGGACATACATATTTATTTTCGTTACTAAGGCTCAAACACAATTATAATCACTAACATAATCGCCTTCGGGACTTAGCCCGGGTATCATTCGAATACTCATACACACATAAATCAATAATCTATACATCCATATTTCATTCCACATAATTCAAGTAAGGTCACTTCTTGAGGACTTACCTCGGATGTTGTCGAACGGCTTTTACGGCTATTCGATTACTTTTTCCTTCCCCTTGTCCAATTGTGGCCCTCTTAGCTCTTGAGCTAATTCAAACAAATTCAATTTATCAAAACCTCATTGTGCTAGCTTATGGCGAATATGACAAGGAATTTAAATGGTCATATGGCCACCCTTTAGCTTGAATACACAATGGTCATGCACATTTTATACTACATCAAGCAATTCAATACAATTTATTTGAGCATCAAGGAAAAGCTAAGGCCTTCAATAGGCTACCCAAGGCGAATATACTTGTCCATGTTGAGGCCAATTATGCACTTAATACCACACAAAAACAGCATGCATTTTACTAGTTAATGCTTTGCATATTGTAGCTCAAAACTTACAATATAGCATCAAGCACTCATATGTGTGCTAGGCCGAATGTGCTTACAATTTCACAATTATTCTTCAACATCTTCTTCTTTAAACAAACTTATTCATCACTTCCTTCATAACCAAAACATCATGTGCAAACATATATATACATATATGAGCATGGCGAATTTCAAGGTGTCCATAGCCATCCAAAACACAAATTTTAACTAACATGCAAGAAGCATGAACCATGCTCATGAATGCATCATGGCGAATATGACAATCATGCTCCTTTTCAACTTCAATCATGATAAAACAAAAGAAAGCTCAAAATCTTACTCAAGAGTAGACAATCCATCATTGCATGCATCATCATCAAGCTTCACACTTAGCATGCAATGGCTTTATCACCATAACAACTTTGGCCAAATACCATTTCCATGGCTTAACAAAGATTTGAGCCATGGCTAACATGCACATCAAGTTAGCAACCAAAACATGCATGAAACTCCTAACACAACCTCATACATACCTTAATCTTGATGCAAACTTAGCCAAATCTCCTTCTAGATCTCTTCCAAACCAAGCATGAAGCAAAAATCCTCCTTCTTCCTTAGTTTTGGCTCAAAGAAAGGATGAACAAAATTTTTTCTTTCCTTCTCTACAACTCACGGCAATGGGGGGATTACCACACTCACACACATTTTTTTTCATTTTTTATCACCCATACACCTTTGTTTATTATTTCACCCTAATGCACCAACAAAACATGTTTCATGACATGTTTAGCCCATCCTCCCTTGTCATGGCCGCCACCACCTATAAAGGGGAATTTGACATGCAAGTCCATTATTTTGCATGCATGCTTTAATTAGTCATCACACATTTCCCTATCATACTTTCAAAGTTCATTACTAAGTCATTTCTTGTGGAATTCACCCTTATAACACTAAATCAATCATCATAAAATGTCATACATGAGCACACACATATTATAGGCATCAAAATAAATTTTTAATTATTTTTATGCCTCGGTTTTGTGGTCCCGAGACCACCTTCCGACTAGGGTCAATTTTGGGCTGTCACAAGGTATTACCGGACTTAAGTACTTGTAATCATTTAAAACTAAGACATAAAATTTCATCAAATTTTAAACTTTTCAAACATATATAATTTGTCCCTTAAAAGGACCTACGAGGCCCAAAACAATCATTGAAATCGGTTTAGAAACAAACCGAAATCTTTCAGACACTTAGTAATTTTTTTACCAAAGCAGGGTCACACGCCCGTGTCTAGACCCCGTGTAAAAATTAGCTAGCTACTGACTTGCTCACACGGTTAGACCACACACCCGTGTGGCCGTGTCTCAAGCCCATGTGTATCATATGGTATTTTCCAAGCCCTTTTTGTGTTCTTAACTTAGCCACACCAAGATATTTATCTATGCATACATAAAATAGGTTTACATAACTTTAACCATTATGAGCCAAATCTTATGGCTATATACAATGAAGCAAAATGAGCCTATACATTTGGCTAAATCATAATATTACCTAATATCAATAACTTATTATCTATAAAAGCCACTTATTTGACAATAAATAAGAATTACCATTATTCTAATTTGATAAACTAATAGTGTGATGATACTTAGGCGATCTCCAACCCCGAGCCAACCTGACAACACTAAGAGAAATGGGAAAATGGTGTAAGCTTAAAAGCTTAGTAAGTTGGAATATTAATAATAATAAGCAATTTAATTAACAATATTATCCCATTCCTCAATAAATATGCTCAAGAAAATAGAATCATTAATCTCATGATTTCATCTTTTTACACAAGATCAGCTAAGGCTGTTTTCCTGAATCATAGTCACTAAATTATTTATATCTGGAGCTACGAAACTCCGAATTAAGTTCCTTTAATTTTCCATGAAACTAGACTTATTTTCCTTTCTTCCATAAAATTTCCAGAATTTTTGGATAAGCCAAATAGTACAGTTTATTCCTCAAATTTACCCCTGATTCATTGTCTGATAGTTCCGACCCTTCTGTACCAAAGTTCAATTATCTCATAGTACAAGAATTGAATAATGTTATCGTCTATTTCTCTTGAAACTAAACTCATATGTCTACTTACAAATTTTTTTCTAGAATTTTTGGTTGGGCCAATTAGTACATTTTATTAGTTAAAGTCTCCCCTATTTCAGGGTATGACCACTCTGACCCCTGTACACTACGAACCGAATTTCTTCCTGTACAGAATTCCAATGGCCATGCCGTTTATTTCCCCTAAAAATAGACTCAATAAGGAATCCATTAATGTAAGGTATGACTATTAATAATTTTTTTACAATTTTCGGTGAATTTATAAAGTCAGAACAGGGGATCTCGAATTCATTCAGACCCTGTTTCACAAGAATTCAAATATCACACAATATGGAATTCTTTTTCTTCTCCTGTTTCTTTCATGTGAATATAGACTCATTAAGCTTTAATCCCATATTTTATTCTGCCTCTAACTCATTTTTCACTATTTTTAGTGCATTTTCAAAGTTACACTACTGCAGTAACTCAATCCTGTCAAGGCTAAATGTCGCTGCGCAATCGATGTCTTGCACGCTAAGTGCTATACCGGATGTTTCGCACACTAAGTGCCATCCTCGATACTTCGCACACTAAGTGTCATTTCGGATGTTTCGCACACTAAGTGTCATCATCAATACTTCATACACTATGTCATTTCGGATGTCTTGCACACTAAGTGCCATCCTCAATACTTCGCACACTAAGTGTCGTTCATTTGGTCGATAAATCATTAATCATTAAAATACTCATAAATATTCCATTTATATGATTCCAACGCATTAAATGCTCAATATAATAATACTTAATACGCATTTAACTTACTTGTTTATAACCTTGCCACATCCCAGTCACTTAATGAACACATCATTCACATAACCAAGTTCCTGCACTTATTCCTCACAAAACTCACAAAGCAGTACATAGTAAGTTTCCTGTTGAACACTTCGGATCAATACTCGATACTTGGTGGTTTCAGCACATAGCTCCACCCATCATATAGTTCGACTCTCTTGTACACATGGTGAACACTTAGTACCACCCATGTGACCTAGCCAATTTATCTTAGTACCACCCATGTGACCTAGCCAGTTTATCTCGTAGCTCTCTTGTCTACATGGTGTCCTTCACCTGGAACCACGCATGCGACCTAGCTACATATATCCCGTAGCTCTCTTGTCTACATGGTGTACACATAGTATCACCCATGCGACCTAGCTACATTATAATGTCTCGTAGCTTTCTTGTACACATGATCTGCACTCAGCACCATACATGTGACCTAGCTACGTACCATCTGTATCATTCAATCTTTCCGAAGGTTCAACCGGGATTTCTCTCTCTTTTCCAACAATTTCACCAATCAAGTAATTATCAACAAACATATTTCTAATATTATTATAAAATATCATAATACAAGTAAAATTGATGTATTACTTACATATAAAATTACATCTCATTTAATATCAAGGCAATAACATTATTGCAGTATTATTATCATACCAACTTACCTCAAATGACGAAACGGCTAACTTTCCTGACTTAGCACACAACTTTGTTCTTCCTTGATCTTAATCCAAAATTTCATGTTTTCTTGATCTAACATGTCAAATAACACTTATTTAACACATTTTATCAACACACTAACCAATTCAATTCATATATCAAAATTTGGAAAATTTACAATTATGCCCCCTAACTTTTCAAAAAATTACACTTTTACCCCTAGGCTCGTAAAATAATTTTTTATTCAATTTCTATAAGGTTTAAGACATGCTGAACATTTTTCTCTTCTATGGCAACTCCAAATTTTCACTAATTCACACACTTATGACCAATTTATAACTTTTACAATTTAACCTCTTTTTGACATTTTTACCGAAATTCATTGAATAAAACTCATATTTAACACATCAAACATTCATTATCCACTATAAATCATCAAAACACAACCATATCATGAATGGGTAAATTTTTAAACTCTAATTTCTCTTCAATCAATTGGTAGAAATAGAAAATTTAAGCTTCAGGGATCTCAAAAATACGAAAATCATTAAAAACGGGACAAAAACCGTACCTATATAAGCCATAGAAGCTTGGCCGAATGGAGCTCATCCATGCCTGCCATTTTCGGTTCTTTCCCATGGTTGAAGAAGAAAGAATGGAAAAAAAATGATAGCTTTTATCATTTTTGTCTTATTAGGTTATTTTAATTAATTTACAAAATTACCCTTTTTATTTCAACCAAATTTCAAAAATACCAAACAAATATCCATTCACTAACTTATTAAAGGAATAATTATCACATAAGGACTTTCAATTTAAAACTCATAACAATTAGGCACCTCATAAATAAAGAACTCAACTTTTGCACTTTTTACAATTTAGTCCTTTTGACTAAATTGAGTGCTCAAACGTCAAAATTTTTGAATGAAATTTTTAAGAAATATTTTCATAAACTTATAGGCTATAAAAATATAATAAAAATAAAAATTTTTCTCGTCGGGTTTCTGGTCCAGAAAGCACTGTTCCGACTAGAACCAATTTTGGGCTGTTACAACTCTCCCCCCCCTTTGGAGATTTTCGTCCTCGAAAATCTTACCGAAACCACTCCCAATGCATGTTTTGAACCTAATAGGCTCGTATTAGGGACAATGTGATTAAAATTGAATGATGTTTGATTGGAATATGGAAATGTATGCTATGTGAATATTTAATTGTTTTATAAGTTCATAATGCTCTGTAACCCTATTCTGGCGTTAAAGACGGGTAAGGGTTGTTACATTTATCGGTATTAGATCTACGATTTAGCCAATTCTAAGACTAACGTAGCGTATGTGAGAGTCTAGTTGTACATGCCATATATAACCTATGATAGTGTGATGACTCCTAACAATTTAAACTGTGTCTTCGTATAGTAAATGGATCCTGATAGAGTTGTTGCTGACGATGTTGAGAGTAATGCGCCAGCTCCTGCTCAAGGGTCAGCGCCGTCTGATTCTAGACTTGTGTCGAGTAGTCATGGTGGAGAGGCTAAAGAAGCATTTTTTCCAAATGATGAATGAGTGGTTCACTTAGTATATTCAGACAAATCCGAATACTCAATAACCTCCACCCCTACCTAATCCCCAACCGATCCCTGTAGCCCCTCAAGTTGTTGAATTTCAATGAATTACTAAGCCACTAGTTGATAAAATCCAAAAGTACGGGGCCGAAGGGTTCAAAGCTACCATTGACGACGATCCCAAGAGAGCTAAAATTTGACTTGAAAAAAACTATTTAGGTATTTGATGAATTATCGTGTACACTAGCTGAGTGTTTAAAGTGTGCCATTTCCTTATTGAGAGACACTACGTGTCAATGGTGGAATACTTTGGTGTCTGTAGTATCGAGGGAAAGAGTGACATGGAATTCTTTCAGACTGAGTTCTGGAAGAAATACATAAGTCAGAGATTTCTCGATCAAAGGCATAAAGAGTTTCTAGAATTGAAACAAGGCCGTATGACTGTGACTGAGTATGAAAGAGAATTTGTGCGGTTGAGCAAGTATGCTCAGGAGTATGTTTCTACTGAAGAAATCATCTGCAAGAAGTTTTGTAACACCCCTTACCCGTATCCAATGCCTGGATAGGGTATGAGGCGTTACTGGACTTAATCACAAGCAACATACTCAATCGGGCCTTAAAATTTCGTCTAAGACTAGAACCGTTCATACCATGTGCATATTGTCCCTTATATAGGCCTACGAGGCACAAAAAATATATCGGAAGCGGTTTGGGAATAAACCAAAAACTTTAGAAAACGTTGGATAAATTAACAAATTTTCTTATTTTAGAGAGTCACACGCCCATGTGGTTAGGCTGTGTGGTCACACACGCCCGTGTGGCTTAGGACACACCTGTGTCCTCAACCCGAGTAACTCTCTTACTATGATGTCATCAACAAAATGAGATCACACGGCCAAGTCACATGTCCGTGTGCTTCGGCCGAGTGGCGAATTAAATCCCAAAAATTAAGTGGAGACCTCACACAGCCTGGGCACATGCCCATGTCCTAAGACCGTGTCCTTCACACGGCTGAGACGCATGGCCGTGTCTCTGCCCGTGTGTTTACTACTGGGCATTCTATTTTGCATTTAATAGGGTACAGAGGACACACAGCCAGATCATACACCCATGAGGCAAACCATGTGTCACACACGGCCAAAACACATGCCCGTGTGTCTAACCATGTGGACAACTTCCAGGCTAATATCCAAGGCATTTGTCACCTTTTATCACTCTCATACTTATAGTCACTTCATGGAATACAAAATGGCACATTTAATTACTCAAGCATTCACATTCATAGTTAGATTATGACTTACTAATGTCAACATACTACCTAATCAACCTGTCATGCTTTATATGGCATTCCATTCCAAATTCATATTTGTCTATCATCTTTATTAACTAACTTCCAAGTTGTACCTTTGTACCAAATTTATTATCATACACATTATTCATAATTCATACATCAAACATACGTAATTCATCACACTCGCTAACCATAAGCAACCATAATCACATTAAAGCATAAACACATTTGCATGCATGCATCAATAATTAGGGTTACAACCCAAATAATCAATATGAACCACCTCTCATGGCCATATACAAAATAATCATAATACTTTCATAAGCCAATTCATTAGGCTAATCAATATGACACATAACAAAAAGACCAAGTCCCTATACATGCCATATTAAAAATGATAAAACTAACTATACCCCAAAATATCCAATTGATGGTGTGATTGAGAACTCCGATGTCCACTGATCCCCCGAGCCAGCTTGGCGACACTATAAGGAAAGGAAAGGAAAGGAAAGGAAAGGAGTAAGCATTAAAGCCTAGTAAGTTCACATGCAAAAAGAATGCAATTTAAACAAGCATTAACCATACAATTAACATAGTGAACATAGTTTTGCAATTTTATCAAATCTTTTAACTTGCTCATCACATAGATACATTCTTACCACAAGCTTATCTCATTTCATGGAATTCTCATGAGTTCAATGTACATACTTGTGCCACATGCACATAATAACTTACTTTCTCACCTTTGATACAACCATTAGGATTTACCCATTGAGCTTCTTTTAGATTACCCGTTGTGCTTCTCCTAGAATTCCCGTTGAACACTCGGAATACTATCGGATACATCAGAACCTCGCACATAAGTGCCTTATATGTAGCAATTGCTACCTCATAGTACATATCACATGTTGCTCGCTTTCAAGCTACTCACGGGTCTACTCAAATGAGCTGTCAGGTATCTACAACACATACCAGACTATCTCACCATCGGTAACATATACGAGACCAGCACCCGAACGCCAAAACATGTGTCATATATATATATATATATCACAAACTCAGACCACAACTCAATCAGTTCAGATGTCTCATATATCATAAACTCAGACCACAACTCAATCAGTTCAGATTACATAATTCCTAGTGATATGTCACTTGTATCCTAAACTATTCCTAAGGTTCAAACGGGATTCTTCGATACCATAGTTTTGTCATACTTGCTCGTAACGTGAATTTCAATTTCATAGCACCAATCATATAATCATGGAATAATCAAATCATAATTTTGGATAAGATATTAGGCAATAAACACATGATATAACATCATGTTAAATATGTATATACTTACCATACATGCAATATTAAAGCATTTAAAGTATAGTACGCATTACTTGCAAATGAACTTACCTCGGAACAAATCGATTGAAACGAGCCTAATCATCGTAAACCTTGTTTTTCCCCCGATCTAGACCTGAATCACGTTTTTCTTGATCTATAATGCCAAATTCAACTTGTTCAATGCATACATTGTTCATATCGACCCATAACATGTACTTTGATAAAATTACCCCTTTTACCCCTAACTTTTCACTTATTTACACTTTAGTCCCTAGGCTCGTAAAATCAAATACATGTATTTTCTTGGTTACCCAAGCCTAGCCGAACCTATATCATGCTCATATTAGCCCACATTTTTTTCTTTATTTCACATTTCTACTACTCATTTTTACACCTTTTTCAAACAAGTCCTTTTTAGGTGTTTCCACTAAAATCACTTAGTAAAAGATGTTTATCACACATCAAACATTCATATTCCTCCATTAAACATCAAAATACAACTATGTCACATATGGGTCAAGTTTCATACATGAACCCTAGCTCAAAATAATGGTAGAAATAGTTAGATCGATTGATGACAACTTCAAAAATGTAAAGAACATTTAACACGGGGCTTGGGAGCACTTACAATCAAGCTTGAAAATGTTAAAAACCCTAGCTATGGTACCCTTGAAATTTTCAACTAAGGTGGAAGAAGATGGACAAAATTTTAAATTATTTTTCCCTTTTTATTCTTTTATTAACCAAATGACCAAAATGCCCTTAAGAATTTTCTTTCAAATTTTTCCTATTCATGCCCATTTTTGTCTAAAATTTTAGAATGTGGTCAAATTGCTATTTAAGGACCTTTAATTAATAATCCAATGAAATTTAATGCTTAAAGCTTCTAGAACATATGTTTTGCAACTTATTCAATTTAGTCCCTAAAGTTAATTTGGACACCTTAGGCATATAATCTCTTCATGAAAATTTCTCACCATCATGCAATCATGCTATGGATCATCAAATAATCACAAAATCATTATTTTTATTTCAAATTTATGGTCTCAAAACTATTATTCTGACTAAACCCTAATTCAAGATGTTACAACTCTCCCCCTTGAGGGATTTTCGTCCTCAAAAATCTTACCGGCAAAAAGGTTTGGATATTTTTTCCTCATTGTCTCCTCAGGCTCCCATGTAGCCTCTTCAACCTCATGTCTTTGCCATAAGACTTTCACTAGAGCAATACTTTTTTTCTCAATTGCTTGACTTCTCGAGCCAAGATCTTAACTGGTTCCTCACCATAAGTCATATCCAGTCGAATCTCAACTTCCGTTGGTGTAATCACATGTGAAGAATCTAATCTATATCAACGCAACATAGACACATGAAACACATCGTGAATATTTTCCAACTCAGATGGCAAAGCCACCCAATATGCTACCGGTCCTATCCTTTTAGTAATCTCGTATGACCCTATAGAACGAGGACTCAACTTGCCTTTCTGCCAAATCTCAAAACCTTTTTCCATGGAAATACTTTCAAAAATACCTTATCACCGACTTGATACTCAATTTCCTTTCTTTTTAAATCTGCGTAGGATTTTTGTCTATCCAAAGCAGCTTTCAAACAATCTCAAATCACTTTTACTTTTTCTTCAGTTTCCTTAGCCAAATCGACTCCATGAATCAGTTTTTCCCTGTGTTCAGCCTGATACAAAGGTGTTCGGCACTTACGTCCGTATAATGCCTCATAAGGCTCCATTTTCAAACCCTACCAATGGTAAGTACTTTTCCCAACTACCTTGAAATTCCAATACACAGCATCAGAGCATGTCTTCCAAAATCTGAATTACTAGCTCAGATTGAACATTAGCCTGCGGATGAAAAGCAGTTCTAAAATTTAGCTTTGTATCTAAAGCTTCTTTAACTTTTTCCAAAATCGTGATGTGAATCTCAGATCTCTATTCAAAATGATCGACAAAGGTACTCCATAAAGTCTAACAATTTCACTAATGTACAATTCAGCTAACTTATCGAGTGAGTAATCAGTGTGTACCGGTATAAAATGAACCAATTTAGTCAACCTATCAACTACAACCCATATAGCATCTTTCTTTCTTGGAGTCAATGGCAAACCTGTCACAAAATCCATAGTAATTTGATCCCATTTCCATTCGGGAACCATGATGGGCTGAAGCAAACCTGAAGGTACTTGGTGTTTGGCTTTTACTTACTGACAAATCAAGCATTTTGACACAAACTCTGAGATATCCTTTTTCATACCATTACACCAATACATTTTTTTCAAGTCATTATACATTTTTGCGCTACTCGGGTGAACTGAAAAACATCTTTTATGTGCCTCATGTAAAATATTCTAAATTAACTCAGTATTCTTTGGAACACAAATTCTACCACGAAACCTCAAACAACCATCGGAGTCACTTTGAAAATCTGGTTCACTGTTTGACTCACACTGTACTTTCTTTGCCTGTAATTCTTTATCAACTTTTTGAGCATCACAAATCTATTGGAGAAAAGTCAGTCTAGCTCTCAACTCTGCTAGAATTGCACCATCAGCTGTGTGTTCATAGCTCTCAAAGCAAATAAGGACTTCCTGCTCAGGGCGTTGGTGACCACATTTGCCTTTCCCAGATGGTAATCAATCACAAGCTCGTAGTCTTTTAACAATTCCAACCATATTTGTTTCTGCAAGTTCAAATCCTTTTGAGTCATTAAGTACTTAAGACTTTTATGATCAGTAAACACTCGACATTTCTCGCCATACAAATGGTGTCTCCAAATCTTTAACGCAAACACAATGGCAGCTAGCTCTAAATCATGTGTCAAATAGTTCTTTTCATGTGGTTTCAGCTGCCTCGAGGCATACACTATCACTTTGCCTTATTGCATGAGTACACAACCCAATCAAATCAAGGATGCATCATTATAAACCACAAATTCTTTTCCCGATTCAGACTGTACTAAAATTGGGGCCTCAGTCAACAATGTCTTTAGTTTCTCAAAACTTTGTTGGCACTTTTCTGTCCATTCGAACTTGACATCTTTTTGTAACAACCTCGTCATCGGAGTAACAATCATGGAAAATCCTTTAACAAACCGTTGGTAGTAACCGGCTAAGCCCAAAAAGCTCCTAACTTCAGTTACATTCTTTGGCTGCTTCCATTCAACAATAGCAGAAATCTTACTAGGATTAACTCGGATACCATCACCTGAAACAATGTGGCCTAAGAATCCTACTTCTCGAAGCCAAAACTCACTTTTACTAAAATTAGCATACAACTAGTTGCCCCTAAAAGTTTGTAAAATAGTTCTCAAATGCTCAGTATGCTCTGCCTCATCTCTAGAATAAATTAGAATATCATCGATGAACACTACAAGAAACTTGTCTAAATATGGCCAAAATATTCGGTTCATTAAATCCATAAACATAGCAGGAGCATTCGTTAGCCCAAATGGTATAATAAGAAATTTGTAGTGGTCATACCTCATTCTAAAAGTAGTCTTAGGCACATCCAACTCTTTAACTCGCAATTGGTAGTAGCCAGACCTCAAGTCTATCTTAGAAAACCATGTCGCTCCTTTTAACTGATCGAACAGATCATCAATCCTTGGCAAAGGATACTTGTTCTTCATTTTCACCTTATTGAGTTGTTGATAGTTAATGCATAATCTCATGGAACCCTTCTTTTTTACGAATAATATAGGAGCACCAAACAATGAAAAGCTTGGCCTCGCAATACCTTTGTCAATCAACTCTTGTAACTGTAACTTCAATTCTTTCAACTCAGTCAGTGCTATCCTGTACGGAGCAATAGAAAGAGGTGTTGTCCCTAGTATTAGCTCAATACCAAGTTCAACTTCTCTAGTTGGAGGCAAACCTGGCAATTTCTCCGGAAATACATCCATGTATTCACATACAATTGGCACTGATTCAATTTTCAATTCAGATTCCTTTGTATTCATCATATAGGCCAAATAAGCCTCACATCCTTTTCTCATACATCTCTGAGCAGATATCGAAGAAATCACAATTGGCAATCAATTCGACTCATCTGATTCAACCTAGAGGATTTCACCATTTTCACATTTCAATTCAATGATTTTTTATCTACAATTCACTATAGCATAGTGAAATGTCAACCAGACTATACCCAATATAACATCAAATTTATCAACCCTAAATTCCTCGACTCCTTGCTTTCGAATTCTATCGATAGAGTTATATGGAATCTTATAAAATCCATTCCTTGAGGTACATGGGGTATTGGTTGAGGGTTTGGAAAGGGGTGGAAAAGGTTGAGCGTTTGGGTTCGTTCAAACGAACTCCGTGTACCAGGCATCCATCATATAGAGAAAGGCTTCTCAGCCTCCTTCTCCTCTACTAATAGTCGTGGGTCTACTATAAGATGGCACTGCTCCTTCAGCGGGAGCAAGCATGTTACTTTCTACATTATCCGCCACTACTCCGTCGGGATCCATTTACTATATGAAAATAAATTTTAGAATCATCAGGACTTGTCACACTATCATAATATATGTATGGCATGTATAGCTAGACTCGTACACATGCTATGTTAGTCCGACAATCAACTAAATACCACTAAATGTAACACCCCTTACTCATATCCTACGCCTAGACAAGGTACGAGGCATTACTGGACTTCATCACAAGCAACATACTCAATAGGGCCTTAAAGTTTTGTTTAAGACTAGAATCGTTCCTATCATGTGCATATTGTCCCTTATATAGGCCTACGAGGCCCAAAACATACATCGGAAGTAGTTCGGGACTAAACCAAAAACTTTAGAAAACGTTGGATAAATTAAGAAATTTTCTTGCTTTGGAGAGTCACACACCCGTGTCGGTAGGCCGTGTGGTCACACACGCCCATGTGGCTTGGGACATGCCCGTGTCCTCAACCCGTGTAACACTCTAACTATGACATCATCAGCAAAACAAGGTCGCACAACCAAGACATACGTCTGTGTGCTTAGGCCGTGTGGCGAATTAAATCCCAAAAATTAAGTGCAGAATTCACACGGCCTGGGCACATGCCCATGTCCTAAAATCGTATACTTCACACGACTGAGACACACGGCCGTGTCTCTGCCTGTGTGTTTACTACTGGGCATTCTATTTTGCATTTAATAGGGTACAGAGGACACACAGCCAGATCATACACCCATGAGGCAAACCATGTGTCACACACGGCCAAAACACATGCCCGTGTGTCTAACCATGTGGACAACTTCCAGGCTAATATCCAAGGCATTTGTCACCTTTTATCACTCTCATACTTATAGTCACTTCATGGAATACAAAATGGCACATTTAATTACTCAAGCATTAATGGAACATTTAATTACTCAAGCATTCACATTCATAGTTAGATTATGACTTGTTAATATCAACATACTACCAAATCAACCTATCATGCTTTATATGGCATTCCATACCAAATTCATATTTGTCTATCATCTTTATTATCTAACTTCCAAGTTGTACCTTTGTACCAAATTTACTATCAAACACATTAATCATAGTTCATATATCAAACATACATGTCATTCATCACACTCACTAGCCATAAGCAACCATAATCACATTAGAACATAGACACATTTGCATGCATGCATTAATAATTAGGGTTACAACATAAATAATCAATATGAACCACCTCTCATGGCCCTATACTAAATAATCATAATACTTTCATGAGCCAACTCATTAGGCTAATCAATATGACACATAAAAAAAAGATCAAGCCCTATACATGCCTTATTCAAAATGATAAAACTAACTATACCCCAAAAAATCCAATTGATAGTGTGATCGAGATCTCCGACGTCCACTGATCCTCTGAGCTAGCTTGGCGACACTATAAGGAAAGGAAAGGAAAGGAAAGGAGTAAGTATTAAAGCTTAGTAAGTTCACATGAAAATAAATGCAATTTAAACAAGTATTAATCTTACAATTAACATAGTGAACATAGTCTTGCATTTTTATCAAATCTCTTAACTTGCTCATCACAAAGATACATTCTTACCACAAGTTCATCTCATTTCATGGCATTCTCATGAGTTCAATGTACATACCTGTGCCACATGCACATAATAACTTACTTTCTCGCCTTTGATGCAATCATTAGGATTTACACATTGAGCTTCTTTTTGATTACCCGTTGAGCTTCTCTTAGAATTCCGCTTGAACACTCAGAATACTATCGAATACATCGAAATCTCACACATAAGTATCTTATCTGTAGCAATTGCTACCTCATAGTACATATCACATGTTGTCGATTTCGAGCTACTCACGGGTCTTTTCAAATGGGCTACCATGTATCCACAACACATGCCAGACTATCTCGCCATAGGTAACATATATAAGACCAGTACCTAGATTCCAAAACATGTGTCATATATATATTACGAACTGAGACCACAACTCAATGAGTTTGGATGTCTTATATATCATGAACTCAGACCAAAACTCAATGAGTTCAGAGTACATAATTCCTAGTGACATGTCACTTGTATCCTAAACTATTCCTAAGGTTCAAACAACATTCTTTGATACCACATTTCTGTCATACTTGCTCGTAACGTAAATTTCAACACTCATAGCATCAATAACATAATCATGGAATAATCAAAGCATAATTCTCGATAAGATATTTGGCAATAAACACACGATATAACATCATGTTAAATATGTAAATATTTACCATACATGCAATATGAAAGGATTTAAAGTATAGTACATGTTGCATTACTTGCAAATGAACTTACCTCGGTACAAATCAACGGAAACGAGCCTAATTCTCGTAAACCTTATTTTTCCACCGATCTAGACTCAAATCACGTTTTTTTTAATCTATAATTTCAAATTCAACTTGTTCAATACATACATTGTTCATATCGACCCATAACACGTACTTTGGTAAAATTACCCCTTTTACCCCTAACTTTTTACTTATTTACACTTTAGTCCCTAGGCTCGTAAAATCAAATACATGCATTTTCGTGGTTACCCAAGCCTAGCCGAACCTATATCATGCTCATATTAGCCCACATTTTTTTTCTTTATTTCACATTTCTACTACTCATTTTTACACCTTTTTCAAACAAGTCCTTTTTAGATGTTTCCACTAAAATCACTTAGTAAAAGGTGTTTATTACACATTGAACATTCATACTCCTCTATTAAACATCAAAATACAACCATGTCACACATGGTTCAAGTTTCATACATGAACCCTAGCTCAAAACAATGGTAGAAATAGCTAGATCGGTTGATGGCAACTTCAAAAATGTAAAGGACATTAAAAACAGAGCTTAGGAGCACTTACAATCAAGCTTGAAAATGTTGAAAACCCTAGCTATGGTGCCCTCGAAATTTTCGACCAAGGTGGAAGAAGATGGACAAAATTTTGATTTACTTTTCCCTTTTTATTCTTTTGTTAACCAAATGACCAAAATGCCCTTAAGACTTTTCTTTCAAATTTTTCCTATTCTTGCCCATTTTTGTCTAAAATTTTAGAACTTGGTCAAATTGCTATTTAAGGACCTTTAATTAATAATCCAATGAAATTTCAGGCTTAAATGTTCTAGAACATATGTTTTGTAACATATTCAAGTTAGTCCCTAAAGTTAATTTGGACACCTTAGGCATATAATCTCTCCATGAAAATTTCACACCATCATGCAATCATGTCATAGATCATCAAATAATCACAAAATCATTATTTCTATTTCAGATTTTTGGTCTCGAAACCACTATTTCAACTTGACCCTGATTTGGGATGTTACTGGTTTGTTGATTGGTTGAACGAGGATATTAAACTTTTAGTCAAAATTATAAAATTGAAAGAATTTGTTGTCTTGGTTGACAGAGCTTGCAAAGCCAAGGAGCTTAGTAAAGAAAAGAGAAAAGTAGATTCAGAGGCAAGAGCTCATAGTACCATAACACGTCATAGAATAGCTTGCAAAGCATTAAGCTCGCATATACAGAACATTAAGCATAAAACAACAACGTAGTAGACTTAGGGTTCGCACACCGCATATATATACATTTACATATAATAGATAGAACAAAAATTTTTAATGCAAAGGTATGTATTTATTTTTTATATAAAAACCCACGCATTCATGCATATAATACAAAACCCTTTTAATGCAAATTTATGTACATATATTATTTATAATAACCTTTGCACATGCATTCATTGTATATAATAATTCCATTTTACATCAATGTATATATATTACATAAATTAAAAGACACAAACTGTAACGCCCTAAAAACCTAAGTATCTATTTTTGTATGTTGTGTGCGTAAATGTATGCCTGCTTCAGTGGTTGAGTGTCCTGAGGAGTGTTGGAGAAGTCCTGAGTTCAAGCTTTGTCTTGTAAAAAATTTTAGTTTTTCTTGAATAAACCTTGGCCTATTAGCAGTAGGGTTCTTAAATAAATGTTGGTAAATCATGTCAATAAAAAGCCTACTGATATAGTGGTGAAAGGCATGTGGAATGTTCTAAGGGATCTGAGGTTCAAGGTTGGGTAAAACTGGAGGAGCTTTTTATTTTTCTGTTAACGTTAGGGAGGTGTTGTTGTTTGATTGAAATTGAATGCTTGAGGAGTGGGGGAAGTTGAGGCCGAATTCTAGGTGCATGTTGGAGAGAATTTCGGTTAAATGGGATATGGATAGGTGGGATATGGTTGAGAAATCTTAGGAGTGTTATGGGGAGAGAAGTTAGGAGAGTTTGAAGAAAGTAAGGAGGGTGTTCCGAAGTGGGACTCTCCCTCGTAGGAAAATTCAGCTTTGGCAGTTTGTAGGTGTGATCATTTTGGTTTTTCGATTTTATTTTACTTGTTTGCCAAATTATGTCATAATTATTGCATTTTCTTCCTTTCTTTGGGTTTTCTTTGATGGTACTCTTCTTAAGGGTGGATTGTAGCATAGAACTTTCGGGGTTTGACAAGTTTCTTCTCTCGGTTTCTTTTCTTGACCTAACTCCTCCATCCTCTCCCTTTCTCATTTGTTTTGCTTGACTGAATACCTCTTTTTGGTCCCTTATCCGCTTTTTCTTCCTTCTCTCAATTTTGTTTTCCCTCTTTGTGTTTTGGCTGAATATCACTTGCCTCCTCTCCCTCTCCATCCATTCGATTTTCATTGCTAGTTTATTGTTCTTTTTCTTGTTGGAGCCGAATCTCTCTATACTTGTGTAAGGTAACTGATTTTGATTATTTAGGTTGTTGAATCCGTGGCTTAGATTCAGACCTACTATTGCCACTATGTTAGGGTTCACAGTTATTCTTTTCCCTCTTCCTCTCTTTGTCGACATAAGCTTCCTCTCTGATACTATCTTTTATCCACCGTTTTTGACAAGGGTGTGACTGTTCTTCATGGGACTCAATTCTAGAGTGTACCTTTGCAAGCCAAATACTTCTAAGTAGTGGTAAGTTATTGTTCTTTCAGTTCTAATTATTTTCATTCACGGTCTCAGTTAACAAGGTGGTAATGCTATACAAATTTTGTCAAGGATTGGAAGGCAGCTTTGATCAAGGTTAAAGAGAGAAACCGCTTACTATTCAAGGTAGGAACCATTACCATTTTGAATTAGGTGCTATGTGTGGATGTTAATTTTAATGATTTAAGGACTAACGTAGGGTTATGACTGAATCTAGGTTTGGCATCGTAGGGATTTGCTCACTTTTCATAAACAGTTATGTAATCACATTACTTTTATTGTGAAACGGCAAAAGCTGGAAAACTGGCATCATCGATGCCACACAGGTGTGTGCTCGCTCGTGTGGTCATCTAAACGTAAAAGCGTGAGCATGTGATTGTGGAGACTACCATAAGCAGTTTCGTGGGCTTAGGTCTTGTTGGGCCACGTTGGGCCGAAATGGGTCGTGTGGGCCCCACAGGCTAGTGGGCCCCATATGGGTAAACCACACGGATGTTCAGAGATTATTGGGCCGACTATGTTATTTACACGGCAAAGACCATTATTTGGGCTTATTGGGCCACACGAGCGTGTGGGCCCACAGGGGTCATATTATGGGCATGGGCCCATTTTCACTATTTAATTGTTAAGGTTGCACGGGTCGCACGAGTCGACTGTGGACCTACTGTTGGGTTAGTAAGTACACCTAGACCCTAATTTATGTTATGACTGTTATACCCCTATGAGGTAAATGACGAAAATACCCCTATGTGATATATGAATGTTTGAGCATGCCATCTTATTTATATATGTACATTTATATTATGTTGCATTGCATTGGGGTAGGACATATGATATTGGAGGAAGTATACTGAAAGGCTATAAGCCTATTACTGGAAACTCTGCTGCAAATACTGTTAGTGCTGCAACCGGTACTATATTCTAGAGTGTAGGGATGGGTGGGTCGATTTTATCCCCACATGGAGTGTAGGGCTGGACGGAGTGGAGTGTAGAGGATAGATGGGTAAGATCTTTGTATGCATTTCTGATACTATACTGAAATGGGCTAAGGCCCACACCGATACTATTACTGTATTGGGCTAAGTCCCACACTGATATTGCGACTGATATGGGTTTAGGCCCAGACCGTTCAACACTGTATGTTTGACTATTTGACAAATAAGGATTACACACTGAGTTTTCATAAACTCACCTTTTTTGCCTATCTGTACAGGTAATCTTTAGGCAGGTCGGTGCTGCAAGGGACTCGGAGATGGCCACACCATTGATTATGTTTTCATTTTGAATTTAGTAAAAGTAGTTTTATATGGATAAATTTTATGTAATAAGGCCATTTTAAATTTTCATTTTATTTGGGGATTTATTTAATTTGACTTATATCTGCTAGCAGTAGGACTCGGATTTTCAAAAGGTATTTGGTTTTCAACTGTTATGCCACGTAACTGGTTTCAAAAGCTTCCGCAGCGAACAATGTTTTAAAACATAATAAGTTAGCTTTTCATAAAGATCAAAAACAACGTTTTAACACAAGTGGACTTTTCTAATAGAACTACGTTTTTTCAAAACTCTCTCCAACGTAACATCACAGATGCGACCATAACGTCTAAGCCAGGTTTGGGGTGTTACACAAACCTATATATAATATATAAAAGTACACACAAATTATACTATATAACAAACTTTAGAGACCTATAAATATTATATATTTAACCTAACCTGGACGAATGTATACATTTTACTCAAGGCTCACATAGCATGTAAAAACACATAGACATTGATTCATGCTAAGAGTTCGCACAATGCATAGATGAGGTTTGTACAATGCATAGAAGAGGTTTGCACATACACATGTTCAATTCACAACATAAGATAGGGTTCGCACGTCTTACTTGCTTTCAGTAAAGTGCAACCTCGTTTTCAAATGTAGTATATAGTGTACTCACCTTGTTCACCACAATGTCGATTATGTGACATTTTCCTTCCCTTTTTCTCTGCTAGTCGATGCTCCTCTGGTATTTTCAACTTCACATGAAAAACTATACATCACATATTGTCTAAAACAATTTAATTCATTCTCTACTCAACAATAGCCCATTACGTACATTATCTCTTACAAATTTTTATTGTTCTAATACCTACCCCATTTCCTAACCTTTAACCCTCCTAACGTACATATATTTGTAGATATAGACTGTTAATTAAATGTTAATCTCATCTAACTCTTTCCTTTAAGAATTAGTCACTATTCATCATCTTCATCAAGAACAAAACCATTTTAAACAACATTTCTTAGCTTCGCCAGCTTCAATCCACCATTTTCATGAAGCCAAATCATAAAAAAAAAACACAGATTATTTATCTTTGCTAACTAAACCATAGATAATTTAGTCAAAAGCATTTCATGCATATTTGATATGAAAATAGATTGTTTACCTTTGGTCTTGCTATCTTTCATGACATTCGAGTGGTCCACTTAATAACCGAACCAAAGTTTAAGAAGAAAAAGTTGGCGTTTTACTTGAGAAATTAGAGAAGAAAATGGTGCTTGGTTGCTTAGAAAATGTAATACGCAATAAATTTTGAAGGAAAATTAACTTCCAAATGCAACAGCATTTGAAATGAAGAAAGTGTAAAAAGAAAGAAAATAATAAAAAGGAAATTAAAACATGAGAAGCAAATGAACAGTGATAGCTTATATAGCCAAATTCATTTATAAACTTGGTTTATTTATGCTATGGATCCCTCCTAATTCTACCCTTTTTTTAATAAATCCCCCACTAACCATTAGTCTTAATTTACCTATTGAAGTTCTCTACTTTGCTATTATTCCTATTTAGTCCTAATTACTAACGTGATTTCTATTTACTCTACTTTTAATCTATAATTTAGTGGACAATAACATCAATCCCGTTTTCAGGATGTGACAATCTAAGGTTGAGATAAAAATGGGTAGGTATGGTTAAAATTAATACATACCTACAAGGTCGAAAAGTATAAAATAATGTGCTGCAAAGATAGGGAAAGGTATGGATGCAAACACTGCTCCAAAATTTATTGCACAAAATATCATATATGTTAAGATTAAATCACTATTTGGATCTAATTTAATAACTTTTTTACATTGGAGTCTGAACTTTTTTCTTCCAAAGTTAGGTTCTGAGCTTAGTAAATTGTTATCACATTGAGACTTGAATTAGGTAATCGTTTCAACTTTGGGGCTTGAACTTTTTTTTATCCAAGTTAGTCACTGAACTTGACAATTGTTCCCACACTAAGGCCTAAACTCTAGGGTTTTTAAGGACTAACTTGAACCAAAAAAATTCAAACCCCATTGTGAAAACAACTTCAAAATTCAAGGTTTAATTTAGATAAAAAATCCAAGCCCCAAAATAGAATCAATTGTCAAATTTAAGGTTTAGGGTTCCACAATAAAGGAAAATTTTTCAAGTTCAGATCTCCAAAAGTAATTTAACCCTTTATATTACCTAATTCTTTTTTCTTTTCAACGCATTTTTAGATATGAATATAAGTATGATTGTTCAAATATATATATAAAAAGATCGAGCGTATCAATGTTGGACATATACCAAATATAGAGAAAAACATCATGAAGCCAACAGTTATCTGATCAACTCAGTGACTTCCAACTCGGGTTAATCCTAGGAGTCTAACATTTTCCCTGAAACATAACTATGATATCGCCAATAAGGGATTGGTCCTTATTAAAAGGCCAGTGAGGCCTTAAGTTGGAGTTTCATAAATTTTGAGTTTAATCTAGTGAGGATTTTCTTCAGTTATACAATGGTTTTTAGGTAACTTGCTGTGACAGCCCAAAATTGACCCTAGTCGGGAAGTGGTTTCGGGACTGCTAAACCGAGTCACCGAAATGTTTGAACGTAATATTTATTGTCTAGAATATGTAATTATGAATGTGTGAAAATTTCAAGCTTCGATTTAGTCGATTGCATGTGAATTCAGTTAGTAGGACTTGTATGACACTTTTGAAAACTAATAGGCTAATCTATAAGGACCTAATAGTGCATGTAGTCAAAAGGGAGGACTTGCATGTCAAATTTCCCCCCCAAATAGCTAGTGGCCGGCCATGACAAGGGATTATGGGCAAAACATGTCATGAAACATGTTGTGAAAGTGGTTTATGTTGGAATAAATAAAGAAATGAGCATGGGTAATAAAGAAAGAAAAAAAAAAGGGAAAGAAGGTGTGTGATCCCCCCCATTGCCGTGAGTGGAAGAAAAGAAAAGAAAAAAATTTGTTCATCCTTTTCATTCTCTCTTGGCCGAAAATTATAAGGAAGAAGGAGGGAGTTCTTGCTTCATGTTTGGTTTGGAAGAGGATTAGGAAGAGGTTTGGCCATACTTGTATCAAGATTAAGGTATGTTTGATGTTGTGCCATGAGATTCATGCATGTTTTTGGTTGCTAACTTGATGTTCTTATTAGCCATGGTTCAATTCCTTGCTATGTCATGGGGGTGGTATTCGGCCAAGGTGGATTTTGTGTTAATGCCATTGCATGTTAAATATGAAGCTTGCTAATGATACATGTGATGGTGGATTGATGGCTCTTGGACTTTCTTTTTAGCATTTTTGAGTGAGACATTAAGTTCTTTGTTTAACCATGACCAAAATTGAAATGGTATGGTGTTGTGATGTATTCGCCATGGTACATCCATAAGTATAATTTATGCTTATTGCATGGTAAGTAAGATTTGTGTTTTGGATTTATGTTCATGTTTAGTTATAATCAACTTTGAGATTCGGCTCTAGCATATATATATATATATATATATATATATATATATATATATATATATATGTTTGCACATGATGTATTGGTATGACATATATACTATCTCAAGGTATATATTTTCATATGATGATGTTTCGGTTATGAAGTAAATGATTGATGCGTATTGAGTTACAATATGGAATACGTTAGTTAGTAAAATGTATGCCGCTTTATGTGTGGTATTAAATGTATAATTGGCCTCAACATGGACATGCATATTCGCCACATGAGGGGATTGGTGTGCATGCATTCGGTTAGAGGCAAGCATATTGATGCCTATTCTTGGCTTGGAAAATTCGGCTAAGGAGAGTACTAACTAATGTGTTGAGTTTGATTCAAGATTTCCGTACATATGTGACTTTAATGTCTAATGAAAATATGTGGGCTAAGTACCTTGAATTCCTCTTTCGATGCTCAAATGATTAAATCAATTTATTTGTTAAATTAAGCTCAAGAGCAAAGGGGAGCTAAATCCAATAAAGGGAAGGAAAAAGTGGTCGAATAGCCGTCGAAATCGCTCGACCACGTCCGAGGTAAGTCTTCGAGTAATGATCCTACTTGAATTATATTGAAATGATTTGTCATATTATGGCAGATAGCCGAATGTGCGTAGGGACTACGTTGTAAAGTCAATTGAAATCATGCTCTTTGAGTGTGGCTATTGAGCCGAAATTGGAAAGGTTTGATAAATGTTTTGTGTTTGAGCCTTAGTAACGAAAATGAAATATGGATGTGTCGTGATTATTGATATATGTGTGCGTGAGCAATTGAATGATACCCGGGCTAAGCCCCAAAGGCATTTATGCTAGTGATTATATCCGGTTAAGACCGAAGGCATTTGTGCGAGTTGTTATATCCGGTTAAGACCAAGGCATTTGTGCGAAGTTGTTATATCCGGCTAAGACCAAGGCATTTGTGCGAGTTGCTATACCCGGTTAAGACCAAGGCAATTGTGCTTGTGGTTATATCCGCTAAATTCAAGAAACTTGGTTTGAAGGTGAGCGCTTTGTGCTGCAATAAATTCAATTAATACGCTCGAAAAACCCAAATGATAAGGTATGTTTGCATGTGCATCGGAAAAGTCGATTCGTTTGAAACAGTATTCGTTCAATCGACTAACAAACTTTCGGCTCTTAGATAGGTTGATACCTTGTGAGTGTATATGTTGATGAACTGTGAAGTAAGTATGATTATGAGAATGGGTATTAATAAAGTGATTCATTTAGCTATGTGAAAGTAATACTTTAGTCAAAGCTTATTTCATTACTTGAGACTTACTAAGCATTAAAATGCTTACCCCGTTGCTTTGGCTCTCTGTTTTATAGATTTTGCTCGTTAGCTATCAGATTCGGGATCATCGAAGTCGAAATCATCCACACTATCAAAGCCCTTTTGGTACTCTTTTAGTTGAACTCTGGATATGGCATGTATAGGACTACCCTTTGCTGTTTTTCAAGTACGTTTTGTGATGTATGTGTGTACAGCCATGCGAAAATGGCTCGTAAAAGTGGAGTATAGCATTAGACCATTTGTGTTTATGTATATATGTATGGTTTCATGATGTGACTATGGGCTGGAATGGAAGTGTTGGGCAAATGATCAGCCATTGGAATGGCTAAATACGATTATATGTGGACCTATGTATGACGAAACTCTAGTTGGTCCATGGAAACCACGAAATAGGTAAAGTTTACCTTGAAAACAGATGCTGACAGCAGCAGTGGTGTGGATTTGAAAAATCACTAAAATTTGTAGGAATGGAATTAAATAGTGAATAAATTATGTAAATGAACCTAAATGAATCTACTTTCATATGGAAGAAACGAAACGGTCATATGAGTTATATGTTAAGAGATATTAAAGTTCTCGTGAAACAGGGCCAGAACGGTTTCTGGATCCCCTGTTCCGACTTTGGAAATTCATTATAAATTAACCAGAGATAATTATGAGTCATGCCATATATGTATAGATTCCTCTTTGAGTATAGTTTCTATAGAAACAAACGGCATCAGCATTGAAGCCTTGTACAGGGAGATATTCAAGTTGTAACGTGAGAAGGTCAGTGTAGTCGACCCCTGTAACATGGGAGACTTTAACTAATAAACTGTACTAATTGGCTTGACCAAAAATTCTAGAAAAAAATCTGTAGATGGACATATGAGTCTAGTTTCAGGGAAAAATTACGAAACTGATTTTTGAGTTTTGAAACTCAACATATGATTTTTAAGGCGACAGTGATGCAGTAACCAGCTTGTCTGGAAATTTTTTTTTATGGACTGTGAAAACAATTAAGTTAAGTCTGTGTGCACCTTGTGTTCAACTCCGGTAACGGACTCGGGTACGGGGTGTTACACTTGCTCTCAATTTTTCCTCGAGAAGGGCTTGTTTGATTGATAGTTATGTTAAACTGACATACCTGCCATCCAATGCCATGGTTTAGTATGTAAGCCGGAGGAGGAGTCACTAATTCATTACAATGATAGGTCGTTTATTATATAGGCTTTTGGGATAACATAAGCATTAGAACCTCCAATAACAGCTGGCAACCTTGTCCAAAAAGTACTTGGACAATCGTGTTATCATTTAAAAATTTGGCTATTAGGTTTATTTTTTTATCCACTTTGTCACTTGAATTTGACAATTAAATTCCTTTTGGTCTTTGAATTTAAGGTATTATCGTTTAAAATTTAAAAATTTTATATAAATTTTCAAGCGATGATTACATTCATTGTCAATATGAAATAACCTGAATTTGGGCCTAGTCGAAACAGTGGTTTCAGGACCAAAAATCTGACGTATAAATGTTTATTTTTTGGATATTTTATGACTTATGATGTGATTTCATGATTGTGTGAAAGTTTTGGTAAGAAATTTTATTGATAAGTGCTTAATTGGATATTTAGGACTAAATTGTAAAAGTTGTAAAACATGTGTTCTAGAAGCTTTGGATATGAAATTACAATGAGATGTTAATTAGAGGTCCTTATTTAGTAATTAGATCATTATATTTCAAGTTGGACAACAATGGACATGGCTAGGTAAAATTTCAAAGAAAGGCCTGAAGGGCATTTTGGTCATTTGGTAAATTAATGAAATAAAAAGGGAAAATCAAGCCCAAATTTGTGTCATCTTCTCTACCTTGGCCGAAACTTGCAATGAAGCCATAGCTAGTGTTTTTCCAACTTTCAAGCTTGATTGTAAGTACATCCTAGCACCGTTTTTAATTTTTTATGTTTTTATAGTCGATTTTAACCGATCTACCTATTTCTAGACATATTTTGAACTAGGGTTCAAGTTTGAAAATGTACCCATGTGTGGTATGCTTGTATTTTGATGTGTTATGGAAGAAAATGAATGTTTGATGTATGTTAAACCACTTTTACTAAGTGATTTTTGGTAAAATTGCATAAAAAGGACCTATTTGTAAAAGTTAATAAAATGGTAGTAGAAATGTGAAATAATGAAATATGTGGGCTGTTATAAGCATGTATGAGGTTCAACTAGGCTTGGGTTCCAAGAAATTGAATACATTTCATTTTACGAGACTAACGACTAAAGTGTAAATATGTGAAAAGTTAAGGGCAAAATGGTAATTTTACCATAGTATGATTTTGAGATCAAGTTGAATAATGTAATGATTAAATGAGTTAAATGTGTTATTATAGATCAAGAAAGACGAGTTTTATATCTTGGTCGAGGGAAAAACAAGGTCATTGACGATTAGGTCCATTCTCGTTGTTTTTGTACCGAAGTAAGTATGTATGTAAATAATGCATCGTTAAAATTATATTCTAAATGCTTAAAAAAATATTGCATGAAGTGTGTAATTATTTTACGATCAATCTGATTGACCTTTGAACAAATTGACAAAGTTCCAATAAGTGAGTTAATCCCAGTTGAACCTTAAGAATAGATAGGATACAAATGTCATGACATTAGGGTTACAAAGGTTACGTGTAAGACCATATCTAGGATATGGCATCGATATGAGATGTCATGTAAGACCATAACTAGGCTATTGGTATTGATATGAGATTCTATGTAAGACCATATATGGGATATGGTGTTGGTATGGTACTATGTGTATGAGATTCCCGAGTATCTTTTAGTATTCCAAGTGGCTCAACAGGAAAAAGTTAACGAAATGAGCCAAAGATGAATAAGGAAATATGTATGAGTTGATAAAGTATGTATACAAAACTTATGAGCAATGAGATCTAAAGTAATAAAATTTTAGTAAAGATATGATTGAATAAGTAAGAATTATGTTATACTAATGATGTTTGAGATAATTTACAATATGAAAATCATATATGAAATGTTTATTTATGATGTTATTTATTTGCATATGTACTTACTAAGCTTTAAAGCTTACGCCCTTTCCTTTCCATTTCTTATAGTGTCCCCAAGCTAGCTCGGGACCAAGGTCGTCAGAGCTCGTTCCACACTATCAATCAATCATTTTGGGTATAAATGGATTTTAGCACTTTGAGTCGTGGCATGTATAAGGACTTGGTCTTTTTTTATGTGTCATAATTGGTTGGTCAAATGTGTTGGCTAAAATGTTAATGATTTATTTTGTATATGGCCATGAGATGTGGCCTATAATGGTTAAATTGTGTTTGTGAGTTTATTTCTATAATTAACCTTGTGCAATGCTAATGCCTTATGTGATGTGTTATATGTTTACTTGGTGAATGATGGCGGTGATTCATGTGTTTATACTTGTGTTTGATGGTTATGGGAAATGAGAGAATGATATATGAATCATGAATGTGTATGATGTGTGGATGTGTGATATTGCTTATGATTGAATGTTTAATATGGATGGATGAATGCTATGGGATATTTTTTAAGTATTGGTGTATGTAGGGTGGCAAATGGCTTGGAAAATAACCTTATATTTTTCCACACGGGTAGACACACGTGCGTGTGTCTAGGCCGTGTGCGACACACGGTTAGCCCTATAGGCTTGTAATTAGGCCGTTTGTCTCCTGCACCCTAAATTTTGAGAAACAGAATGCTCAAAATTGAGCACACAGGCATAAACATGGGCATGTGTCTCGACCGTGTGGACAACATGGCCTCATACATGGGCATGTGCCCAGGCCGTGTGAAGTCTACCCCTATTTTATGAAAAATCATGATTTTTATAATTATCTCATAGGCTAAGCACACGAGCGTGTGGCTTCGCTGTGTGACCCAAATTTATGCATGAAGTCATAAACAGAGAGTTACACGGGTTAGGGACACGGGTGTGTGTAACCACACGGCCTACCCACACAGGTGTGTCCCCAACCACACGGGTGTGTGACCCCTGTTTAAGGCAAAAAAATTTATAAGTTTGTAAAATTTTCAAAACTTCTTAGTTTAGTCTCAAACCGCCTTTAACGTATGTTTTGGGCCTCGTAGGCTCGTATTAGGGTCGTTTTGTTTGTTTATGATTGGATTTAATTTGGATGTATATTTTAAGTCTCGAAAATGTATGATTGATGTGAGATAAGTCCAATAATGCCTCGTACTTTGTTCCAATGTGGAACATGGTTAAGGGGTGTTACATTTTAATGGTATCAAAGCTATGGTTTAGTCAATTCTTGGACTAACATAGCGTGTGTACCAGTCTAGCTATACATGCCATAAATAATTTTGATAGTGTGATGACTCCGGACAATTCAAATTGTGTTTTATATTATAAATGGATCCCGAACGAGCAGTCGCTGACGATATAAAAAGTAACGCGCTAGCTCCCGCTCAAGGGGTAGCGCCTTTCGATAGTAGGCCCGAGACTGTCAGTCTGATAGGAGAGGCTAGAAAAGCCTTTCTTAAGATGATAAATGGCTGGTACACCAAGTTTGTTCGGGCAAACTCTCCTCCACCCCTGCCTATTCCTCAGCCTATTCCCGTAGCTCCTCGAGGTACGGACATGTTTAGATTGAGTAAGCCCCCAGTTGACAAGATCTAAAAGTATGGGGCATTAGATTTAGAGCTAATATTGATGATGACCTCGAAAGGGCAAAATTCTAGTTAGAAAATTCTATTAGAGTAGTTGATAAGTTGTCTTATACACCCGATGAATGTCTGAAATGTGCTACATCGCTTTTGAGAGACTCTACCTATCAATGGTGGAACACATTGATATCTGTGGTACCTAGAGAGAGGGTCACTTAGGAATTTTTACAAGAAGAGTTTAAGAAGAAGTACATAAGTTAGAGGTTCATAGATTAGAAAAGAAAGGAGTTCCTAGAATTGAAGCAGGGTCAGATGACTGTGATAGAGTATGAACAGGAATTCATCCGACTTAGTAAGTATGCTCATGAGTGTTTCTCCTTAGAGGCTATCATGTGTAAGAGGTTTGAAGATGGACTGAATAAAGACATTAAATTACTTGTTGAGATTCTTGAGATAAAAGAGTTTGTTGTGCTAGTGGATAGGGCTTGTGTAATATCCTGATTTTGGGCCTAGTCGGAATAGTGGTTTCGTGACCACAAAATCCGAGATATAAATAATTATTTTATGATTATTTTAAGGTCTATGATATGATTGCATGATTGTGTGAAAATTTCGTGAAGAAATTTTATGCATAAAGTGCTTAATTTGAAATTTGGGACTAAATTGAATAAATTGCAAAACTTGTGTTCTAGAAGTATTTTGCATAAAATTGAATTAGATTATTAATTAGAGGTCCTTAAAGAGTAATTTTACCAATTTCTAAGTCTATGGACAAAATTGGACATGGATGGAATTTTGGAAAGTTTAGTAGTAAGGGCATTTTGGTCATTTAGGGTAAAATGAATTAAAATACAAAATTAAAAGCCAATTTTGCTCATCTTCAACCCCATGGCCGAATATAGCAAGGAGAAACCATGGCTAGGGTTTTCAAGCTTCCAAGCTCGATTGTAAGTTCGTTCTAGCCTCGTTTTAATGATTTTTACGTTTTGGAGTCCCTAGCTCGATTTAGCTTATGCTAGCAATAATTTAACCTAGGGTTTATATTTGGAAAAATACCCATAGGTGAAATTTGTGTATTTTGGTGTTTTATGATAGAATATGAGGTTTTAAATTATGTTAGACAACTTGTGCTACTCGGTTTTAAGTGAAAACGAGCAAAAGGGCTTAATCGGTAAAAATACCTAATAGTCATAAGTACATGTTAGAGTGAGAATTTGATGTTGCCATAGAAGGAAAAATGATCAGCATGTTATAAAACATAAGAAAATAGGCTGAATTTTAATTTACGAGCTTTGGGGCAAAAGTGTAAATATGCAAAAGTTTAGGGCAAAATTGTAATTTTTCCAAAATATGATTTTGGGTCAATTTGAATAATGTGAGTCCTAATTAGACTATATTTTAAATGATAGAGCAAGGAAAACTGAAATTGGGCTAAAATGGGGAAAATACCAAGTTGTGGACGAAATGGTAAAATAGCCATTTTCGCATACGAGGTAAGTTCATATGTAAATGTTGGTAACATAGTTATTATTTTAAATGTTTTAATGTTTTTTTTAAATGATATGATAATTATTATGAAATATTATACTTGTGATAATTGTTTGATAATATGTTAAATTATGTGATATACTTGGAAAATGTGAAATACTACCGAGTATCGGTATCGGCATTCCGTAGAAGATGGTTGAGACACATGATTGGGAAAAGGTCCGTTGAACCTTAGGAATGGATTAGGATACAAGTGACATGTCACTGGGATATTTGGGCATCCGAACTCGTTGAGTTGAGTCCGAGTTCACTTATGGATGCGAGCGTCCGAACTCGTTGAGTTGAGTTCGAGTTCACTTATGGATGCGAACGCCCGAGCTCGTTGAGTTGAGTCCGAGTTCACTTATGGGCGGGTTACATGGTAGCTTGGCTACATATGTGGCACTTATGTGCAAACTTTCCATGTATCCGAATTATATTCGATGTGTTCAACGGGTAAAGTTCTACTCAAATGGAGGAATACTCAAGATGAAAGGGACGTATTGGTAAGTGTTGTGAAATGGATAATTTGAACAGGTATGTACTTAACCCTCGGGTTGAAAACTCGATATAACAACAATATGGTAAGATGATAAATGAAAAGGTGATATGAATGTCTTGGTGATGATTATGCAAATGATGTTTTATGTTTGCTTATATGGTTATGTTACTTGCTATTTGCATGTGAGCTTACTAAGCATTTATGCTTACTCCTCCTTTTCATTCCTTGTAGTGTTGACAAGCCAGCTCGAAATCGGAAAACGGTCGGAGGCACGCCACACTATCTCAGATACCATCTTGACATAATGGCTTGTATATTTTGAGTATGGCATGTATAGCATTATAATCATTTTGTATATATGGTCTTATGATATGGTTATTGAGTGGTATGGAGATAGAAATGCTTGGTAATGATTAGCCATTGGAATGGCTAATCATGATCATATTTGGTATTATGTATGTCAAATTGCTAGCTAATCCATGGAAACCATGAAATAGGTAAAATTTACCATAAAATAGATTCAGACAGCAGCAGTGACGTGAGTTTGAAAAATCACTAAAAATAGTAGAAATGGAATTAAATAATGAATAAGTTATGGAATCGAAGCTTGATGAGTCTATCTTCATATGGAATAAGCGAAACAGGTATATGAGCTATATTTTATGAGATGTTTAAATTTTTGTGAAACAGGGCCAGAGCAATTTCTGGATCCCTGTTCTGAATTTGGAAATTCACCATAAATTTTACAAAGATAATTAGAAGTCATGCTTTATATGTACAGATTCCTTATTGAGTCTAGTTTTATTAGAGATAAACGGCATAGTCATTGAAGCTCTGTACAGGAGATATCTGATTCGTAATACACTGAGGTCAGAGTAGTTGAACCCTGAAACAGGGAGACTTTAACTAATAAACTGTACTAATTGGCCCAACCAAAAATTCTAGAAAAAATTAGTAGATATATATATGAGTCTAGTTTCAGGAAAAATTTACGGAATTGGATTTCGAGTTTCGTAACTCGAGATATGATTTTTAAAGCGACTGTGATGCAGTTAGCCAGCTTGTCTGGAAATTTTAAAATGAATTGTATGAGCTGTTTAATTAATGAATTAAGTCCGTTAACACCTCGTGTTCGACTCCGGCAACGGTCTCGGGTACGGGGTGTTACATTTAATGGTATCAGAGCAGGTTTAGTTGGTTCTCGGACTAACCTAGCATGTGTAAAAGTTTAGCTGTACATGCCACTGATCTGTGATAGCGTGATGTCTTCCGACGCGTATAAGTACCGTCTTATTTAGACAGGGTACTCTCCAACCGAGCTGTGCCGACCATGTTCAATGTTATGTGAAGATATTTGAGTAAAATTATGATTATGATAAGTCTCGGTTCAGAAAAGTATGAATAAAGGTTTATGATACATATGTGATAATATGTGAGATGAAAGTTCATGTTGTGATAAATATTCATATTTGCTTAATGCTCATATGATGTAGTGTATGTGGCTTACTTGATAAGATGAACGGAATAAATAGAAAGTAGTAGAGGTATGAATAAAGGTCATAATATTATGATACGAATGAAAATGTCCTTGTCTTGATTGGATGTCGAATGTTGATGAATGTTAATGGTATATAATTTTTATGAGGTAAAGGATTATAATGAAATGAACTTATCTATGTTAAATTGTTGGACTGAATTATATGATTGTAATGATATGTACATGATGATGCACGAAATGAAAGTTGTGATTGTGATGCAAATATCTATGTTTGTTTGGCCTTATATAGTGTCATGAGCATGAATTAATTTAATTAATTGAATGGATAAGTAAAGTGTCTAGAAAACATAGAATGTATGCATAAGTATATTGTCTAAATGGGACAATAGGAAAATTGGTGTAAGCCAACATGAATGAATGACATGATTTTGATGATGTTACTATGATGATGGAAGTTGTGTCATATGTGTATGTATAAGAAAGTGGAGTCAGAGGTCCTACAACCCTCCCCCTTACCAAAGTGGTACTTATAATGGAATTTCATGAGATTTGTATTGAATAAGTTTTCGGTTGAGAACCCAAAGAGTTCAGTGATAGAATAATTATAAGTATGATCCGAGATTGAAAATGAGCTGATAAGTAAAGTCAGAGCCAGAAAGTATCGGATTGACGTAAAAATTATTGGAGTTATGCCCCGTCCTAGTTAGAAAAGGAATTCTCCTTGGTAAATCGAATTACTCAAGTGCAAGGTCGAGAAAAGTGTAAATCGAAATTTATTCAGAACTGACATTTTTTAGTGAATGGTTTAATATAAAATTTGTGACGGCAGAACTAGTTGGGGAAATGATATTTCAAATGTGAATTATCTGAGTGTGACAGTTATGACCGGACAGATTTAGCAGTCTCTTTTGAGATGTTCTATGTGTTCACCCGTTCTCAGAAATATTTCTATGGCTATTGATCTTCTGAAGAAATTCTTGTTATATGGGAATGTCTTCTAATTTGGTGTTGGATGAAAGCATTGGTAGTCTGACTGGTTTATAATTTATATTGCTCTATTTCATCGGGTATTCTATTTCATTTCGTCTGATAAGAATTGATGAGAGAATTCATATGATATTATGATTCTGTTTCTTCTACTTGATGCTTCATCTGATATATATGTATGGGAAGATATATTGATCTTGTTATATTTGATTTCAGTGGGATTAAATGATGTTTTCTTTTGGACTTTCTTTCTTTGAAGAATTATCAGGGTATTCTGTATTTTCTCTATGAATTTGGTTTTCGATTCTCCGGCATAGTATCGTATCTTGGGTTTCTTTATCCTGGATCTCTTTATTCTGGATTTCTTTATTCCGGGTTTCTCTATCTTGGATTTCTTTATTCGGTTTTCTTGTTATCTTTGTTCCATAATTTGTCAATTATGACTCATGTTCAAGTCGTTCTTCACTCGTGATAATCATGTCAAATATGACTATACTTCTAATTTGATCTTGGTAATGTGGTGATTTTAGTATTGGGATTTTTTCTAATTTATGTGTAAGGATTTGACATCAGTAAAGGCATAGGTGATAAAAGCGCGAGTTTTAGTCGGTATGGTAAATTATTTATTTGAAAGATTTCATGTGACAATTATGTCAGGATTATTTTCCCAAGTTTGATAATAGAATTTCATTTTGTACAGATCAAAGAGTAAATAGTTTGAACGAGAAGTCTATATTTAATAGAAAGAGTTGAATATTAGTTTAAGTCACTACGAATGATAAGGTTTCCATCTTGTGAAAGCTGAAAAGTTTATTACATGTTGACAGAGTTCGGATAGATGAGAATATTGGTAACCGAAGCGTCTGAACTAGACTAGTCTACATTGAGCAATGACTTCCTGACTTTCAGTAATGTATTGTTGTATGAATTGTGATGTGTTTCAAGACAGTGAGGTAATGTGATAGTTTAAAGCATCCGATGTTACATAAAATCGGAGTTGTTAAAGGGGTTAAAGCCGAGCATTGGGATCTATCAAAATTATCCTTGTCAATGTTGATATTGGGATGGAAATGAGAAGGATTATTCTTGAGGCCATATCAGAATTATTTTTATGGCGGAAAGAGGAAAATGTGATGTATCCTATTGTTAAATGTTTGGCGAGATCTATAAACCACATTTGTATTGAATGAATTCCTACTCATCAGATTCATGGAATTTCAGGTCTCTTTGATTGTTGGATTTCTTGGAATTCCGGTCTCCATTAAATCAAGTTGAGATCCGGGTTTTATGTAATGATATCATGGGAAATTGAGAAGGGTTGAAAATTTAAGAACAGTTGAGAGTTGAGACGTAAGCTTTTAGATCATATGAGAAATTGAAGAGATGTATTGAGGTACAGTCTAAGTGCAAGTTCTTGACACCAAATATGAGATTAAAAGTGAAGACCACTTTTCGGTAAGATTTTGGGGACGAGAATCACGAAGGGGGAGAGTTGTAATATCCCGATTTTGGGCCTAGTCGGAATAGTGGTTTTGTGACCACAAAATCCGAGATATAAATAATTATTTTATGATTATTTTAAGGTCTATGATATGATTGCATGATTGTGTGAAAATTTCGTGAAGAAATTTTATGCATAAAGTGCTTAATTTGAAATTTGGGACTAAATTGAATAAATTGCAAAACTTGTGTTCTAGAAGTATTTTGCATAAAATTGAATTAGATTATTAATTAGAGGTCCTTAAAGAGTAATTTTACCAATTTCTAAGTCTATGGACAAAAATTGGACATGGATGGAATTTTGGAAAGTTTAGTAGTAAGGGCATTTTGGTCATTTAGGGTAAAATGAATTAAAATACAAAATTAAAAGCCAATTTTGCTCATCTTCAACCCCATGGCCGAATATAGCAAGGAGAAACCATGGCTAGGGTTTTCAAGCTTCCAAGCTCGATTGTAAGTTCGTTCTAGCCTCGTTTTTAATGATTTTTACGTTTTTGGAGTCCCGTAGCTCGATTTAGCTTATGCTAGCAATAATTTAACCTAGGGTTTATATTTGGAAAAATACCCATAGGTGAAATTTGTGTATTTTGGTGTTTTATGATAGAATATGAGGTTTTAAATTATGTTAGACAACTTGTGCTACTCGGTTTTAAGTGAAAACGAGCAAAGGGCTTAATCGGTAAAAATACCTAATAGTCATAAGTACATGTTAGAGTGAGAATTTGATGTTGCCATAGAAGGAAAAATGATCAGCATGTTATAAAACATAAGAAAATAGGCTGAATTTTAATTTACGAGCTTTGGGGCAAAAGTGTAAATATGCAAAAGTTTAGGGGCAAAATTGTAATTTTTCCAAAATATGATTTTGGGTCAATTTGAATAATGTGAGTCCTAATTAGACTATATTTTAAATGATAGAGCAAGGAAAACTGAAATTCGGGCTAAAATGGGGAAAATACCAAGTTGTGGACGAAATGGTAAAATAGCCATTTTAGCATACGAGGTAAGTTCATATGTAAATGTTGGTAACATAGTTATTATTTTAAATGTTTTAATGTTTTTTTAAATGATATGATAATTATTATGAAATATTATACTTGTGATAATTGTTTGATAATATGTTAAATTATGTGATATACTTGGAAAATGTGAAATACTACCGAGTATCGGTATCGGCATTCCGTAGAAGATGGTTGAGACACATGATTGGGAAAAAGGTCCCGTTGAACCTTAGGAATGGATTAGGATACAAGTGACATGTCACTGGGATATTTGGGCATCCGAACTCGTTGAGTTGAGTCCGAGTTCACTTATGGATGCGAGTGTCCGAACTCGTTGAGTTGAGTCCGAGTTCGTGAGATGTAACTAGGCATCCGAACTCGTTGAGTTGAGTCCGAGTTCACTTATGGATGCGAACGCCCGAGCTCGTTGAGTTGAGTCCGAGTTCACTTATGGGCGGGTTACATGGTAGCTTGGCTACATATGTGGCACTTATGTGCAAACTTTCCATGTATCCGAATTATATTCGATGTGTTCAACGGGTAAAGTTCTACTCAAATGGAGGAATACTCAAGATGAAAGGGACGTATTGGTAAGTGTTGTGAAATGGATAATTTGAACAGGTATGTACTTAACCCTCGGGTTGAAAACTCGATATAACAACAATATGGTAAGATGATAAATGAAAAGGTGATATGAATGTCTTGGTGATGATTATGCAAATGATGTTTTATGTTTGCTTATATGGTTATGTTACTTGCTATTTGCATGTGAGCTTACTAAGCATTTATGCTTACTCCTCCTTTTCATTCCTTGTAGTGTTGACAAGCCAGCTCGGAAATCGGAAAACGGTCGGAGGCACGCTCACACTATCTCAGTATACCATCTTGACATAATGGCTTGTATATTTTGAGTATGGCATGTATAGCATTATAATCATTTTGTATATATGGTCTTATGATATGGTTATTGAGTGGTATGGAGATAGAAATGCTTGGTAATGATTAGCCATTGGAATGGCTAATCATGATCATATTTGGTATTATGTATGTCAAATTGCTAGCTAATCCATGGAAACCATGAAATAGGTAAAATTTACCATAAAATAGATTCAGACAGCAGCAGTGATGTGAGTTTGAAAAATCACTAAAAATAGTAGAAATGGAATTAAATAATGAATAAGTTATGGAATCGAAGCTTGATGAGTCTATCTTCATATGGAATAAGCGAAACAGGTATATGAGCTATATTTTATGAGATGTTTAAATTTTTGTGAAACAGGGCCAGAGCAATTTCTGGATCCCCTGTTCTGACTTTGGAAATTCACCATAAATTTTACAAAGATAATTAGAAGTCATGCTTTATATGTACAGATTCCTTATTGAGTCTAGTTTTATTAGAGATAAACGGCATAGTCATTGAAGCTCTGTACAGGAGATATCTGATTCGTAATACACTGAGGTCAGAGTAGTTGAACCCTGAAACAGGGGAGACTTTAACTAATAAACTGTACTAATTTGCCCAACCAAAAATTCTAGAAAAAAATTATTAGATATATATATGAGTCTAGTTTCAGGAAAAATTTACGGAATTGGATTTCGAGTTTCGTAACTCGAGATATGATTTTAAAGCGACTGTGATGCAGTTAGCCAGCTTGTCTGGAAATTTTAAAATGAATTGTATGAGCTGTTTAATTAATGAATTAAGTCCGTTAACACCTCGTGTTCGACTCGCAACGGTCTCGGTGCACGGGTGTTACATTTAATGGTATCGAGAGCAGGTTTAGTTGGTTCTCGGACTAACCTAGCATGTGTAAAAGTTTAGCTGTACATGCCACGATCCGTGATAGCGTGATGTCTTCCGACGCGTATAAGTACCGTCTTATTTAGACAGGTACTCTCCAACCGAAATGTGCCGACCATGTTCAATGTTATGTGAAGATATTTGAGTAAAATTATGATTATGATAAGTCTCGGTTCAGAAAAGTATGAATAAAGGTTTATGATACATATGTGATAATATGTGAGATGAAAGTTCATGTTGTGATAAATATTCATATTTGCTTAATGCTCATATGATGTAGTGTATGTGGCTTACTTGATAAGATGAACGGAATAAATAGAAAGTAGTAGAGGTATGAATAAAGGTCATAATATTATGATACTGAATGAAAATGTCCTTGTCTTGATTGGATGTCGAATGTTGATGAATGTTAATGGTATATAATTTTTATGAGGTAAAGGATTATAATGAAATGAACTTATCTATGTTAAATTGTTGGACCGAATTATATGATTGTAATGATATGTACATGATGATGCACGAAATGAAAGTTGTGATTGTGATGCAAATATCTATGTTTGTTTGGCCTTATATAGTGTCATGAGCATGAATTAATTTAATTAATTGAATGGATAAGTAAAGCTGTCTAGAAAACATAGAATGTATGCATAAGTATATTGTCTAAATGGGACAATAGGAAAATTGGTGTAAGCCAACATGAATGAATGACATGATTTTGATGATGTTACTATGATGATGGAAGTTGTGTCATATGTGTATGTATAAGAAAGTGGAGTCAGAGGTCCTACAACCCTCCCCCTTACCAAAGTGGTACTTATAATGGAATTTCATGAGATTTGTATTGAATAAGTTTTCGGTTGAGAACCCAAAGAGTTCAAAGATAGAATAATTATAAGTATGATCCGAGATTGAAAATGAGCTGATAAGTAAAGTCGAGCCGAAAGTATCGGATTGACGTAAAATTATTGGAGTTATGCCCGTCCTAGTTAGAAAAGGAATTCTCCTTGGTAAATCGAATTACTCAAGTGCAAGGTCGAGAAAAGTGTAAATCGAAATTTATTCAGAATCGACATTTTTAGTGAATGGTTTAATATAAAATTTGTGACGCGAGAACTAGTTGGGAAATGATATTTCAAATGTGAATTATCTGAGTGTGACAGTTATGACCGGACAGATTTAGCGATCTCTTTTGAGATGTTCTATGTGTTCACCCGTTCTCGTAAATATTTCTATGGCTATTGATCTTCGAAGAAATTCTTGTTATATGGGAATGTCTTCTAATTTGGTGTTGGATGAAAGCATTGGTAGTCTGATCGGTTTATAATTTATATTGCTCTATTTCATCGGGTATTCTATTTCATTTAAATCGATAAGAATTGATGAGAGAATTCATATGATATTATGATTCTGCTTCTTCTACTTGATGCTTCATCGATATATATGTATGGGAAGATATATTGATCTTGTTATATTTGATTTCATGGGATTAAATGATGTTTTCTTTTGGACTTTCTTTCTTTGAAGAATTATCGTGGTATTCTGTATTTTCTCTATGAATTTGGTTTTCGATTCTCGGCATAGTATCGTATCTTGGGTTTCTTTATCCCGGATCTCTTTATTCGGATTTCTTTATTCCGGTTTCTCTATCTTGGATTTCTTTATTCGGTTTTCTTGTTATCTTTGTTCCATAATTTGTCAATTATGACTCATGTTCAAGTCGTTCTTCACTCGTGATAATCATGTCAAATATGACTATACTTCTAATTTGATCTTGGTAATGTGGTGATTTTAGTATTGGGATTTTTCTAATTTATGTGTAAGGATTTGACATCGGTAAAGGCATAGGTGATAAAAGCGAGTTTTAGTCGGTATGGTAAATTATTTATTTGAAAGATTTCATGTGACAATTATGTCGGATTATTTTTCCCAAGTTTGATAATAGAATTTCATTTTGTACGAGATCAAAGAGTAAATAGTTTGAACGAGAAGTCTATATTTAATAGAAAGAGTTGAATATTAGTTTAAGTCACTACGAATGATAAGGTTTCCATCTTGTGAAAGCTGAAAAGTTTATTACATGTTGATGAGTTCGGATAGATGAGAATATTGGTAACAAGCGTCTGAACTAGACTAGTCTACATTGAGCAATGACTTCGACTTTCAAGAATGTATTGTTGTATGAATTGTGATGTGTTTCAAGACGGTGAGGTAATGTGATAGTTTGGAGCATCCGATGTTACATAAAATCGGAGTTGTTAAAGGGGTTAAAGCGAGCATTGGGATCTATCAAAATTATCCTTGTCAATGTTGATATTGGGATGGAAATGAGAAGGATTATTCTTGAGGCCATATCGAATTATTTTATGGCGGAAAGAGGAAAATGTGATGTATCCTATTGTTAAATGTTTGGCGAGATCTATAAATCACATTTGTATTGAATGAATTCCTACTCATCGATTCATGGAATTTCGGTCTCTTTGATTGTTGGATTTCTTGGAATTCGGTCTCCATTAAATCAAGTTGAGATCCGGGTTTTATGTAATGATATCATGGGAAATTGAGAAGGGTTGAAAATTTAAGAACAGTTGAGAGTTGAGACGTAAGCTTTTAGATCATATGAGAAATTGAAGAGATGTATTGGAGGTATAGTCTAAGTGCAAGTTCTTCGGCACCAAATATGAGATTAAAAGTGAAGACCACTTTTTCGGTAAGATTTTCGGGACGAAAATCCTCGGGGGAGAGTTGTAATATTCGATTTTGGGCCTAGTCGGAATAGTGGTTTCGTGACCACAAAATCCGAGATATAAATAATTATTTTATGATTATTTTAAGGTCTATGATATGATTGC
This sequence comes from Gossypium arboreum, assembly GCF_025698485.1. Taxonomy (NCBI): domain Eukaryota; kingdom Viridiplantae; phylum Streptophyta; class Magnoliopsida; order Malvales; family Malvaceae; genus Gossypium; species Gossypium arboreum. Next base: position 20,949,187 of record NC_069071.1, read on the forward strand.
ATGATTTTGTGAAAATTTCGTGAAGAAATTTTATGCATAAAGTGCTTAATTTGAAATTTGGGACTAAATTGAATAAATTGCAAAACTTGTGTTCTAGAAGTATTTTGCATAAAATTGAATTAGATTATTAATTAGAGGTCCTTAAAGAGTAATTTTACCAATTTCTAAGTCTATGGACAAAATTGGACATGGATGGAATTTTGGAAAGTTTAGTAGTAAGGGCATTTTGGTCATTTAGGGGTAAAATGAATTAAAATACAAAATTAAAAGCCAATTTTGCTCATCTTCAACCCCATGGCCGAATATAGCAAGGAGAAACCATGGCTAGGGTTTTCAAGCTTCCAAGCTCGATTGTAAGTTCGTTCTAGCCTCGCTTTTAATGATTTTTACGTTTTTAGAGTCCCTAGAGCTCGATTTAGCTTATGCTAGCAATAATTTAACCTAGGGTTTATATTTGGAAAAATACCCATAGGTGAAATTTGTGTATTTTGGTGTTTTATGATAGAATATGAGGTTTTAAATTATGTTAGACAACTTGTGCTACTCGGTTTTAAGTGAAAACGAGCAAAAGGGCTTAATCGGTAAAAATACCTAATAGTCATAAGTACATGTTAGAGTGAGAATTTGATGTTGCCATAGAAGGAAAAATGATCAGCATGTTATAAAACATAAGAAAATAGGCTGAATTTTAATTTACGAGCTTTGGGGCAAAAGTGTAAATATGCAAAAGTTTAGGGCAAAATTGTAATTTTTCCAAAATATGATTTTGGGTCAATTTGAATAATGTGAGTCCTAATTAGACTATATTTTAAATGATAGAGCAAGGAAAACTGAAATTCGGGCTAAAATGGGGAAAATACCAAGTTGTGGACGAAATGGTAAAAATAGCCATTTTCGCATACGAGGTAAGTTCATATGTAAATGTTGGTAACATAGTTATTATTTTAAATGTTTTAATGTTTTTTTAAATGATATGATAATTATTATGAAATATTATACTTGTGATAATTGTTTGATAATATGTTAAATTATGTGATATACTTGGAAAATGTGAAATACTACCGAGTATCGGTATCGGCATTCCGTAGAAGATGGTTGAGACACATGATTGGGAAAAAGGTCCCGTTGAACCTTAGGAATGGATTAGGATACAAGTGACATGTCACCGGGATATTTGGGCATCCGAACTCGTTGAGTTGAGTCCGAGTTCACTTATGGATGCGAGCGTCCGAACTCGTTGAGTTGAGTCCGAGTTCGTGAGATGTAACTAGGCATCCGAACTCGTTGAGTTGAGTCCGAGTTCACTTATGGATGCGAACGCCTGAGCTCGTTGAGTTGAGTCCGAGTTCACTTATGGGCGGGTTACATGGTAGCTTGGCTACATATGTGGCACTTATGTGCAAACTTTCCATGTATCCGAATTATATTCGATGTGTTCAACGGGTAAAGTTCTACTCAAATGGAGGAATACTCAAGATGAAAGGGACGTATTGGTAAGTGTTGTGAAATGGATAATTTGAACAGGTATGTACTTAACCCTCGGGTTGAAAACTCGATATAACAACAATATGGTAAGATGATAAATGAAAAGGTGATATGAATGTCTTGGTGATGATTATGCAAATGATGTTTTATGTTTGCTTATATGGTTATGTTACTTGCTATTTGCATGTGAGCTTACTAAGCATTTATGCTTACTCCTCCTTTTCATTCCTTGTAGTGTTGACAAGCCAGCTCGGAAATCGGAAAACGGTCGGAGGCACGCTCACACTATCTCAGTATACCATCTTGACATAATGGCTTGTATATTTTGAGTATGGCATGTATAGCATTATAATCATTTTGTATATATGGTCTTATGATATGGTTATTGAGTGGTATGGAGATAGAAATGCTTGGTAATGATTAGCCATTGGAATGGCTAATCATGATCATATTTGGTATTATGTATGTCAAATTGCTAGCTAATCCATGGAAACCATGAAATAGGTAAAATTTACCATAAAATAGATTCAGACAGCAGCAGTGATGTGAGTTTGAAAAATCACTAAAAATAGTAGAAATGGAATTAAATAATGAATAAGTTATGGAATCGAAGCTTGATGAGTCTATCTTCATATGGAATAAGCGAAACAGGTATATGAGCTATATTTTATGAGATGTTTAAATTTTTGTGAAACAGGGCCAGAGCAATTTCTGGATCCCCTGTTCTGACTTTGGAAATTCACCATAAATTTTACAAAGATAATTAGAAGTCATGATTTATATGTACAGATTCCTTATTGAGTCTAGTTTTATTAGAGATAAACGGCATAGTCATTGAAGCTCTGTACAGGGAGATATCTGATTCGTAATACACTGAGGTCAGAGTAGTTGAACCCTGAAACAGGGGAGACTTTAACTAATAAACTGTACTAATTTGCCCAACCAAAAATTCTAGAAAAAAATTATTAGATATATATATGAGTCTAGTTTCAGGAAAAATTTACGGAATTGGATTTCGAGTTTCGTAACTCGAGATATGATTTTTAAAGCGACTGTGATGCAGTTAGCCAGCTTGTCTGGAAATTTTAAAATGAATTGTATGAGCTGTTTAATTAATGAATTAAGTCCGTTAACACCTCGTGTTCGACTCCGGCAACGGTCTCGGGTACGGGGTGTTACAGCTTGTAAAGCCGAAAAACTAAGCAAGGAGAAGAAAAAGGCTGATATTAAGATGAGGGATGCTAGAAAAAGATCAATGAGTAGGTCATTTCAGTCTCAGCCTAAGAAATCAAGGAATTTATTCGATTGAATGTTTCAGCTGGATATTCACACAGAGATCGGGGTAAACAACATTTAGGTTCCAAAGCTTAGACTGCTTCGGTAGCAAGTGTGGGAAACGTTAGATCCAACAGACCCAAGTGCCAATACTACGTAAAAGACATCTTGGTGAATGTAGGATACATGATCGAGCTTGTTTTAAGTGCGGGTCACAAGATTATTTTATCAGAGATTGCCCAGAAAAGGCCAAGAAAGATCAGTTTCAGAATGTAAGACAAAGTAATACTACTATCAGAGGGAGGCCATCAAGGAACCTTGTACATGGAACCAGTAGTAAGAGTGCGGCTAAGGACTTAGCTGTAGGACCAGAGGTTCAAGCTCCTGCTAGGACTTATACTGTTCGTGCCCATGAGGACGCGTCATCTCCCGATGTGATTACTGGTACTTTTTCTCTCTATGATACTACTGTTATTGCATTGGTTGACCCTAGGTCGACACATTCTTACATTTGTATGAACTTGGTAACTAGTGAAAGTTTGCCTGTTGAGTCCATTGGATTTATGATTAAAGTGTCAAACCCCTTAGGCAAGTGTGTGCTAGTTGATAAGGTTTGCAAAAATTGTCATTTAATGATTAAAGGCTACTGTTTTCCAGCTGATTTAATGTTGTTGCTGTTTGATGAATTTGATGTTATATTAGGTATGGACTGGTTGACTTTGCATGATGTGGTAGTGAATTGCAGATGGAAGACCGCCCGTTCTTAGCTCGTGTGCTCAATACTAGGCATTTTGTTTTTTAAAATTTAAGTGTAGGGGACACATGCCTAACCACATGCCCGTGGGGCGAGCCGTATGTCACACATGCCTAGACACACCCATGTGTTTGCCCGTGTGGACAAAATGAAACCTTTTCTTAGCTCCTTTTTCTCACCCAATTTTTGCCAAAGCCTACTACAACACTTGCATGCATATACCAGCCAATCCAAGTATTGAAACCGAGCCTGTAACGCCTCAATTTTTGGGATTTTCGGGATTTCTATGATTTTTAATGAATTTTAAAAATTCTGTGTTTTAATTGTCTGTAGTAGGTCTGAGTATGTTAGTGGGCATTTAAAAGGCCCAAGAGTAAATCCAATCCGAGGCAATTTCTGAATTCCCAATTTTAAAAAGAGAGAGTACTGGCGTTGAAGGCTTTTAAATTAAAGATGGTAAATTAGGGCACCAGGGACCTATGGTAAATTGGCATGTGACGCCACATAAGGTATAGGGGGAGTGGCGTGTAGATGTTTAGGGGGAGCCAAGGTTCGAGCCATAAGGTAAGCAAATAGGGTATTTATTTTTGTGAACAAAAAGGGGATGTGATGGAACTCAAGAGGGAACTCTATTAGGGAGAGTTTAAGCTGGTAAGGGGATTGAGTAAGGATAAGATAAGGGAGGAAATTTAGGAGCTGATCAAGGAGCAAGAGTTGGCCGGCCAAGGGTCTTTAGCATAGGAAATTCGGCTAGGTCATTGAGTGTTAGGAATTTCGGCTTTTGGATTGGTGGCTGCCGAATTCCTTTTGTTCTTTTGCTAGAAGCCGAACTTACACCCTACACCTGTGCCGGATCCTCCTCTTCAAGAATAGAATTCTTGTATCTTCTTCCCTTTCTTTCGGTCATCTGTATCCTTTTTCCCCCCATAGCCGAACTTGGAAGCCCTCACTGTGCCGTTTCTCCATAACCGAATACTACTTCCCTTCTCATCTTTTCTTTTCTTTCATGTTTTCTTTTCTCCATAGTCGAACCCATACCCTTCTCTTTCTGTCTCTTCCTTTATTTTCCTTTCTTCATTATTTTTCAAAAGCCGAATCCTGCTACAGCCGAACCCCTTTTCCCTTTTTCTTTTAAAAGCCGAAAACCTTCATATCTGCGGTGTAAGAAGCGAATATTTGGGCTATTTGAACCTATCTCTTCAGACTACAATAGATCGGGGTTAGAATCATAGATAAGAACACTCTCTTGGGCAGAACAACGATTGGTAAGTATTCAAATCAATTTCATTAGTTATTCATGGTTTAAGAAAAAGTCGAAACCCCTTAAGGGTGACTAACGTTGGGACTAAGGGAATTTTGCCTCTTTATTTTGGCTTTGTATGCACTAGCGTGGACAAAGGGGGCATACAGTGAAGGGCTTGAAGGTTAACTCGGTTGGACATCTAGATCTAACCCATATTTCGGCAGAAAGGTAAGAACTTTGAGGTTTAAAGCATTGTTGGCCGAATATGGTAAGGGGTCTAGTACGTAGCTTGCTTTTGATATTTAGACTGATGTTTTAGTAACTTATTGTAGGCAACTCGTGTGTGGATCTCACTAACGTGTCGTTACAAAATAATTGTATAAACGACACTCACTCATAGACTAGATCGGCAAAAGTCGAAAAGCTGAAATGCCGAAAAGCCGACATTTTGTGAACTTGCGAACGTGCCAGCATTCGTGAGGTGGTTTGTTTGTTAGTTTTGGTAATCACAAGCGGTATGATTGTAGAGTGCGCAATTTTTTGCACTACGGTATGTTTGGGCTTAATGGTCCAAAAACGGGCAAATGGGCCAACGGGCCCAATTCGGTAATAACGCTCAGTAAGTGTTTCCGTGGATGTGTTAATGGCTGTAATATGTATGTAAACACTAAAATAGGTAAATTTACTAAAATACCCTAAGTATGGAAATTTCCATTTTACCCTTGGGTGCAAAATGACCATTATACCCCTAAGGTTAATTCTGACTGAAATGCATGATATTCTGATTCTGTCTGTTGTATGCCATGACATGTATATCAGTTGCATGGGATATGGGTTATAATAATGGAGGAAGCGTTCTGGTGGCTCTGCCATAAATATCTGATCTGGTGGCTCTACCACAAATATCTGTTTTTGGTGGCTCTGTCACAATTATCTGTATCTGGTGACTCTGTCACAATATCTGTTCTGGCAGCCATGCTGCATACTTGTGACGTGTACACGGATGGGTGGGCCGAGTAATCTCCCCACATGGTGTAAGGTTGGCACGAGGGTGTATACGAATGGATATGGGTTGGGTTTTCTGCATCTGTTCTGTCTCTGTTATGGGCCTATAGGCTTATTCTGAATTCTGTATAGGGCTAAGGCCCAACTTAATCTGTTTCTGTGGCTTGAACTGAACTGGACTATGGTTGGGTTAATTTGCACACTAAGTTTCCCAAACTCACCCCTTAATTTTATCCATGCAGGTAACCCCCAACCATAATGGACTTGGAGCTGTGAGGGATTCGGAGTGGCCACACGTACTGCAAACTTGTTTTTCTTAGTTTTTATTTACTTTAATTATTTTAGGTTTAAGTTGTAATAAGGCCGCTTTAATTATTTTTAATTGTTTTGGGTTTGTTTTGTCAGCTTAGGCATGATATTGATTTAAATGTTTGAAATTGAATAGCTCTAAGGCGTGTTTTAAAAGAAATTATTCGATTTCAAAATATCGTGAAACAAGACAAAGCTTTCGTAACGAAAATGTTTTCAAAAAAATAAAAAAAAAAAGATAATAAGTGTTTCAAACGGATAAAACGAAATGGTTGCTTCTAAACAATCGCTCATTTAAAGTGTGGCAATGGTGGTGTGCATGTCTAGGAGTGGATCCCTGGAGAGCTTGGTACTTAAGCAGTCTAATAGACTCACCTCCTCTTTTCTGGTATCCTACCTGGTGCACAGCTTCCATTCACTTTAATTTAAAACAAAAATATTCTTTGAACTCTAAGAAAAGATTTTAAACAAAACATGACTACACTAGTAACTTTTCAATGTGACACGTCAGGTTCAGCCGTAACGTCTGGGCCGGGTTTGGGGTGCTACAGAGCCAAATCAAACATTTACCATAGTAACATATTGCATACAATTTAGGTTGGTGAAATTGTCTACATGGCCAAGTTTACACACATGTACATTTTACAAAAGTAATATCTTCAATTTGTTCATTCATTTTATTACCATACTTAACCACTTTCATCCACACATCAACATGTTAGGCCATATAGGGTACATCTAAAAATGCATTAATACACATCAACATGTTAGGCCATATAGGGTACATCTAAAAATGCATTAATACAAGCTATCACTAGCCACTCCAATGGCAAGGTTACAAAACAACAAAACAAGCCATCATTGGCCAAATAGGCTTATACATGCCATTATATCAAAATGACAGTTTCTTTTATACCCAAAATGAGATAGTTTATAGTGTGATGTCCTCTAACCTTCGCGAGTCCACGGGCACTATAAAATAGGGAAAATTAAACAGACTAAGCATTATATCCTTAGTAAGTTTGTAACAGCCCATTTTCGGTGAAATCAAAACAGTGGTTTCAGGACCACAAATCCGATCCAAAAATAAAAAAATATATTTTTATTTTATTACGTGGTCCGTAATATGTTAGAAAAGTCATGAGAAAATTTTGATACGAAAATTTTATTGATTATGTGCTTAATTAAGAAAAGGACTAAATCATATAAAATGTAAAAGTTGAATTCTAGTAGCCATAAGGATTAAATAGCTATGGGATTCAAAACTTGGGATCCTTATGTGGTAATTACACCATTCTTTAAAAGTTAGTAGATATTTTGAGATAACTCATCCATGGAAATTTTAGAAAAGGGTAGGGACTAAATTGGAATTCAACTAAATTTGTAAATAAAAAAGATGAAAAGAAAATAAAAATCATATTTTCTCATCTTCTTCAGCAAAATAAAATATGGAAACCCAAGGAGAGAGAGAAGAAACTTTCTTGGCCAAATTGGGTAAGTTTTCTTGTCCCGTTTTTAATAATTTTGATATTTTTGAAATTGGGATAGTCTAATCTATCTATTTGGGGGATTAATTTGAAATTTTATCAAAGTATGAATTTGGGTCATGGATGAATATACTGGAAATTTGAAATTTATGGAAGCAAATAAAAGTTCTTTTATAGATAAACAACTTTTACAAAGTTATTTTTGATGAAAACATGATTTAGGGACTAAAATGTAAAGTTGTAAAATTGAAGAAAAATGCTGAAATTTTATGAACACATGCATTGTAAATTCTATCATGGGATTTTAGTTAGGCTTGGAATAGAGAGTAAATTGCACGAGCATCATTTTTTGAGCTTAGGGACAAAATGGGAATTTATGAAAAAGTTAGGGCAAAATAGTAATTTTGCCTGGGAAAATGGCAAAATGGTAATGTTGTAAATTCAGAGTAAGAATGAGGAAAAGAGGAAAATGTCGAATTAGTAGATGTTGTACACGAACCTTTGTCGAGGTAAGTTTGTGTAACTAAATTCTGTTTATTTACATGTTTGCATTTGATTGTGTTTATGTAAATCGTATAAATGTTATGAATATGTGAAATTATTACATATCCGATCAAGCTCGATAAATAAAAATGCTTAAATTAAATGAAAATGTCCGATAGATAATAATGGATAAACGATGAAAATGTTACTTTTATGCTTGGAATTTATGTGGAATGTGATCATTTGAATTATATGGATGTTATAAACGTATGAAATAATCACATGCCGAAAAATGCTTGAAAATATTAAGTCAATTTTAATAAGTGAATATCGATGGATAAATGTAATTTTCCAAAATGAATGAGGTCCTACATTTGTTGTTGACGGAATTTAGCTCGGAGGAGTAATCCATTGACCTCATTTCTGAATGGATTTAGCCCGAACGGGTAACCTGATATAAGTCTTCTCGAGCATAAGTTATGGAATGGATTTAGCCCGAATGGGTAATCTAGATCAAGCTCTTTAGAGCATATGTCATAAAAAGGATTTAGCCTGGACTGATAATCTTGTTGTATATATGTGTGGCTCAAGAGTGTACTCTCTGAAATAGTACCTTATGATGATGCTTGTATATGAAAATTATTTGATGAGAATGTTCATCCTTGAATTATAGACTTGTACACCTTGAGTGAACTACTACTCGTGTGACTTTGTGTATCAAATGTTATGAGTAAAGTTCTGATATGTATTATCTGAACTCGAAATGAACTATTATGAAATTATACTCGAGATATAAAGAGATGATATTCACATGTTAAATGAATACATGATGTGGAAAGCATATGTACATGGAAACTTGATTGTTGATGACCCCCATATGTATGTTTGGATGCTATTATGGAATATATGACTAACAAGGGCAAGTAAGGATTTATGTAGGGCTTGAGGTCAAATTGATTGAACATGCCTTACATAGTTACTTCAAAATAGAATGAATGGTAAGTTGAGTACCATATTATACGAACTTACTAAGCATTTTATGCTTACTCTATTTTATTTCCCCTGTTTTAGAGTAAATCAAAAACTTGTTGGATTGGAAGCTTGGTGAAGATCACTCACACTATCCATCGGCCCATGTCGGTATAATATGGTAAATCAATTATGGTTATAATTGCATGTATAGGTTATATTGGCCATATTGGCATGTAAGTGTAAATCATTATTATAATCTAACCATTGTAATGGTTAGTGATGATTATATTTATTTACATGTATATGTGTATTTAAGTGTATTTATAGAAATAATATAAGTGTTTGTTATTGATTGATTGAGAAAGGTTAAATGAGCATGCTTATAAAAGGAAGATTTATACATCTGTGCATGAAATGACATGCCTTGTTGTATGCTAGAGTTTGCATAAATTGAATGCTTGAATTGGTTGGTATATAAATGAGAGTTTTGGTGTAGGTCATTGGCAAGGTTTGGGTGAGAAATAAAGTTAGAAAGTGGCTTTATTTTGTCCACACGGTCGGGTACATGGACGTGTAGTTAAGCCGTGTGTCCCCTGCACCTAAGTTTTGAGAAACAGAATGCTCAAAATTAAGTAACCTTGCTGGGCAAATTAAATATCATAAGCATACATGACCACACAATCCATTAATTATGTACAATTTTACCTAAACCAATACACTCAATCAAACTAGTTAGTTACGCATCAATAAACAAATATCAAGTAATCATAGATGAGCTCATCCCAACCTAAATTCCCATTCCATTTCACCGTTCCACATTTCGAGAATAACTTCCGTTGAACTATTGAAATTTCGATGATTTCTGATTTTATATACACTTTTCATCAATTTGTATGCAGAGGTTCCCATTTGACACATATTCATATAGCATACTCTCAAGCCACATTTTTTATAATAGGATTACCAGTCTAGGCTAAATCCCGTCTTCATCATTTGCTCATTAGAGCTTATTCAGGATTGCCAGTCTAGGCTAAATCCTATCGGTTACATATGCTCCAAAGAGCTTAAGTTGTATTACCCGTCCGGGCTAAATCGTCTTTATAACGTAGGCTCGAGAGACTTAGCTCAGGATTACCTTTCCGGACTAAATCCTATCGGTAATATGCATACATCATCATAGTTATTCCAAGTGTTTACCTTATTCCATCGAAATACAAAGTTCAACCAGAATAATAACATTTTCACATCATTTTACAACTTGTATTTATTTAATTATAACCATTACCTCGTACTCATCAACACATACATGCAAACTAAATCAAACATATTTATATACATGTTTAAGTTACATGAACTTACCTAGATGATGTTTCGGGTTTGGGTGACAGCTATTCCGAAACCTTTTCTTTCCCTCGGTCAACTTTCTTGGTTGGTCTTTCTGAGTCTATATAAGCAAATTTAACTATTAATTTATCACATTTCACATACATTTGTATTCTACTACATCCTAGGCAAAATTACCATTTTGCCCTTACACTTTTCAAAAGTTCCATTTTTATCCCTAGGCTCGGAAAATAAAACTTGTACAAATTACTTCTCATTCCAAGTCTACCCAAAATCCCATCACAAAAATTACAGGACATGCATTCATAAAATTTCAGCATTTTCCTTCAATTTTACTACTTTACATTTTAGTCCATAAATCATGTTTTCATCAAAAATCACTTTGTAAAAGTTGTTTATCTATCAACAACCTTTCATTTCCTACCACTAAACATCAAAATACATGCATGTTCTACATGGATAAAATTTTAGACTTTGTTCTTTCTTTAAATTAGTCCCTCAAATAACTAGATCAAATCAAAACAATCACAAAATCATAAAAATCATTAAAAACGGGGCAAGAACAGACTTACAATCGAGCTTGAAAGTGGCCAAACCCTAGCTATGGTGTCTCCTCCAATTTTGGGCACTTAAGGATGAATATGAACAAAATTTTAACTTGATTTTTTCTTTTTAATTCATTTATTTACCAAATGACCAAAATGTCCTTAATGTCAAACTTTGAAAATTCACCTAACCATGTCCATTTTTATCCACATTTAAATATAATGGTCTAATTACCATTTAAGGAATCTAATTAAAATTCAATTGCTATTTAGCACCTCTAATCTCTAGATCACATATTTTGCACCTTTTACAATTTAATCCTTTATAACAAATTAAACACTCTATCGATAGAATTTCTTAACGACATTTTCACACAATCATTCAAACACATAGTAGGCCTCAAAATAATAATAAAATAAATATTTTTATTCGGATTTGTGGTTCCAAAACCACTTTTTTTATTTGACCTAAAAACAGGTTGTTACATGTCAGCATCTCCATATCTCCTCTTCGGTGTTGACGACTCACGACAATGACGCGTCTGATGATGAGAACCATTGAGTCCATTTATTTTATTTTTGTTTAATTTTATTTTTATTTTTATTTTTATTTTTATTTTTATTTTTCTGTTTATTTGTATTTTTCTAGACTTTTTTCACTTTTATATTTTGAACTATATTTTTATTTATTATGGTTGGTTCTAATCGGGTTAGTACCCCTTTAATCTTCTTCAGCATTGTGTTTACTTTCTTATCAGTTGCTTAAAATCATGCACTACATCTACATTTATCTACAATTCCACTTTTCACTATAATGAAAGATTCGTGATGCTTTCAATTCTTTTCATCTCTTATGATATACTATTTCTACTCTGATTAATTTTATTTGTACGTTGAGGACAATGTACATCTTAAGTGTGGGGAGGTTATTTATATGATTATTAGAAAATCCTTGAATTTTATCTTGTGTTCAAGTAATTTTCTCATATTTCTATTAGAATGAATTTTTATCAATTTGTGATTTTTATTGATGTGTTTTAGATTAAATTCATTGGTATTTGTTCATTGATTGTTTAAACTTTAAGACATGAGAGAATCAAGCATGATAAGTCTATTTTTAGAATTAAAAATTCTTAAGTTGTTTCCCTAAATTGAGGTATTATCTTGAAGTTCGAGATTTGCAAGGTTGACATCAAAAACCATAATTTTTGTGAGATTTTGAGCCTTTAGAGCATATACTTTTCTTTCTCACTTTATTATTGGTTATGAGTGTGTCAATATTGATTTGTTATTCTAGAACTTGCTTTGATTATGCATGTCTAGACCACACCTTTGATTTGATATACTGAGATGATAAAGGCACTTAGGTTTTAACCCACTTATCTCATAAAAGCCTACCTACATAATTAACCTTTAGTGAACCTCTTTTGAGCCTAAAACGCCTTTCTTTGATCTACCCATTAATATTAATCCATAACTCTGTAACACCCCAAACTCAACCTAGACGTTATGGCCAAATCTACAATGTCACATTGAAGTGTGTTTTGAAAAGCATCGTTCTGTTTGAAAAGTCCGTATTATATCAAAACCCCCGTAGTGATCTTTTACAAAACTTTTAGGTATCTTGATCATTGTTAAGAAAACTCAAGTAGGTTTAGCAAAATTTTATTCATTTCAGGTTGTTATTACACTTTAAAAACAATATTTGTTGCGGAAGCTCTTTGAAATATGTTGTAATAGCGCGGTGTTTTGAAAAATATTTATCTTTTTGAAAATTCGTGTTTTACTACTAGCAGATATAAATCAAAGTAAGTAAACCCCCAAATTAAAGTAAAAATTTAAAGAGGCCTTACTACATAAAAAATACCCCAAATCAAATAGCTTAAAGATTAAAAGTTTAAAACAGTAGAAAAAATAGTTGTGTGGCCTCCATCGAGTCCCTCACAGCACTGACCCGCCTAAGGATTACCTACACAGGAAAACATAAGGGTGATTCTATGAAAACTTAGTGTGTAATCCCTTATTAAACAAACAATTAGTCATACAATAGGCAAATACGATGCAGGCCTAAGCTTTGTTTGATATGATCCAAAGAATGATTAGGGCCTTAACTCAATATAGTTTCAGTAGCAGTGTGGGCCTTAGCCCATTATAGCAACAGTAATAGAAATGCAATTAGAATTCCTACCCATCCATCCTCTACACTCCACTTCGTCCAGCCCTACACTCCATGTGGGGATAAAATCGACCTACCCATCCCTACACTCCAAAATATAGAACCGGTTGCGACACTAAATAGTATATGCAGCAGAGTTGCCGGTACAGTACACTTCCTCCAAATATATCAAACCCAACCCATGCAACATGTCATGTCATAATATCATACGTGTATGCAAAAATGTCATGCTCTAATACAGTCATACAAATCATAGGAGCATATCAGTCATTTTACCTCATAGGGGTATAATAGTCATTTCATCAGCATGGGATCTAAGTATACTTACTGACCCAAGAGTAGGTCCACATTCATCTCGGGTGACCCGTGCAACCTTAACAGACAATCAGTGAAAATGGGCTCAAAGCCCATAATACGACCCATGTGGGCCCACACGCCGGTGTGGCCCAATAAGCCCAAAAATGGCCTTGGCCATACGAACTACATAGCCTGGCCCAATGATCTCTACAAGTCTGTGTAGTTTACTCATGTGGAGCCCATGAGCCCATGGGGCCCACACGGTCCGTTTCGGCCCAACGTGGGGCAAAACGGCCTAAGCCCATGAAATCGCTCATGATGGCCTCTATGATCGATCGCCTACGATTTGTGCATCCAGTTCACCATACGAGTGAGTGCACACTCATGTAACGACACTAGCCATATTTTTCGACTTTTGCCAAATTACGATTGAAGTAATGTGATTAGACACCTAGCTATGATAAATGTGCGAATAGCTTGAGTGTTTTCCCAAACCTATACCAACACGATACACTATCAGTCTTTTAATCTATGGGGTTAACAATCCCTTAAATAAAACTTAACCAAATTATAACTTAACACTTGCCTTGCTCAACGATTAAGACTTCTCATACTTCAATCGATACAGAAAATTGATTATAGGCTCTTATAGATCATCTGCACCTAAATCGAAATCTATTAACCTTTATTAGAACATTTGCATAATAGTTGAACCAGCATATAGCACTTACCAAAATCGTAAAACCGATTCTAAATAAGAAACACAATCGGTCTTCTATCTCAAACGAAATCCCACACCGTAGAGGCAAGTCTTGCACCCATGCTTCTAGCCATAAACGGCAGTAAAAGAAGAATTTAGAAACAATATTACTACATAAAGAAAAAACGGGGAGGGATTAGAGAAGAACCAGGCACTAACTGATTGTTCAAAGAAAAATTGCAAAAATCGAAATGATTGGAGAGAGAGCTAAGCAGAAATCAGCCTAAGTATTCAAATGGAATAAGAGGGAAGAAGATGCAATCGGTTTAGGGAAAGAATGACCACTAAGGTGTAGAGAGAACAGAGGAGGTTGATCTGTAAGGCACTGCTGGAGAACAAAACCCAAATGACAAGTTCCCCAAATGGTCACACTCAGTATTCGGCTACCAACAAAACCCCAAAACCAAAGAAAGGAAAGAAGCAAAAAGAAACAATAGCTATCCAAAATGGGAAGGAAAAACCACACAATTTCGGCACCCAAAAGCCTATGACCGAATTGACATAATACGGAATCCCACTTTTGACAAACTACTACGACCCCCTCAACCTCCTTTAATTCTCTCCTAAGATCCCTCCTGATAAACCGTAATTTATACATATTTTTACCCCATGCTTGGCATATTTATGAATGGCTTTTTCCTTGGTTTTAGTGAATTTGATGCTCCTAATCCTTTAATTTCATGTTTTATACTCATGAGAGCTTAGGATAGCAAAAAGAGCGAGAAATAGGCCAAAAACAGACAAATTGGGCTTAAATCAGTGTTCCACACGGCCTAGGCACTTCCACACGGGTGATCCACACGCCCGTGCGTGACACACGGGTAGACTACACGCCAGTGTGTCATGGCCGTGTCGACTAAGAACCAACTCAGAATTGCACGTGGCCTGAGCACCTTCACACGGGAGTGGTACACGGTCGTGTTCCTGTCGAGCCCAAGCCTAGTTCTATTCGAAAAAGGGCACTTTTGAGGGTTTTGAAGCATTCTAAAGCCTATATAAACACCCTAGAAGCGGATCAGAAGGGACACGCAGAGTTGGAGGCAGAAAATACTCAAGAACAACCATCGAAATCACCTCAGAACCAGGATCTACCTTAAGACTGAAGATTTTCATCCAATTTCCTAGAAGTTCTTTGGGTTTCTTTATGTTTTGTTGTTCTCCAAACTTTGAGATGTTTTCCGTTATTATTATGAACTAAACTCCCTAAATACCTAAGAAAGATGAAACCTAAGACGAATTTCATTACTCTTTGATTTATATGATAAATATTTGTTCTTATTCTTAATTGTGAATTTTAATCCTTGCTTTAATATTCCAGGGTATTAATTTAGGCTCTTGATATGCTTATTCAGTGGAGGAAAAGTCCCTGTTTAAGAGTAGATTATTCATAATTAAACGGAGTTGCATGCAATCCTAGAGATAGGACAACATAAATCTGCCAGTTTAGAGTCAAATCTAATAAGGGAATCCATAGATCAAGTTAATGCAACAATAGGGGTTCTAATTAGAAAGATTTCAATTAATCAACCTAGAGTTAGTCGTTTTTAGTCTCGAAAGGGATATTAACATAAATCAGGGATTTTTACGGAATAAGTCAAGTGAAAAAATTGTCTAAGTCAAAGGTAATAAGTGTAGTTTAGGTGGATTCTCCCTTGGGTATTGTCTTCTCCATTGGTTTTCTTAAAGTATTTTCCAACTTTCATCTCTATCGTAATCTCAGTTAATTAGATAATTAGTTTAGTTTAAAAACATTCTCTTAAATTTTTAGGCTAGATAATAAAAAGATAGTAATTACTAGTACCTTTAGTCCTTGTGGATACGATATTTTCAGTCTCACCATAACTATACTACTGTTCGATAGGTGCGCTTGCCTTAAGTCAAACTTTCTTTTATTTTCAGTTAGTTTCACGCCATCAAGTTTTTGGCGCTGTTGCTGAGGACTAAGATATTAGGAACGCTTAATTTTTATTACTTTAGCCTTTTTTATTTTTATTTCAATTTAATTTAATTTTTATTTTTGTTTAAATAACCAAATTTTCTTTTATTTTCTTCTAACAGGTTTTTATAGTTTATGACTAGAAGAAACCCGTCAAGACCCCTACTTTTTGATAGTGAGATCGAAAGCATAGCTTGTAAAAACCGAATAGAGATAAGGCAAAGCCTACGATACATAGAGAAAGGACAAGAGGACAAAATTCAAGCCACAACCGAGGAGATGGCTAATAATCACAATAATCCGTTACCTCCTGTGGCTGTTGAAAACCCTGTAGTTAGACCTATTATTGCTGCATATAATTTTGAACTGAAACCTAACACGATTCAAATGATACAACAGTTTATTCAGTTTGATGGTTTACAGGATGAGGATTCAATCACTCATTTAGCAAACTTTCTAGAATTTTGCGACACTTTTAAGATCAATGGCATTTCTGATGATGTCATTCGCCTTCGGTTGTTTCCATTCTCATTGAGGAACAAAGCTAAACAGTGGTTGAACTCGTTACCACAAGGGTCAATCACAACTTGGGAACAAATGACCAAAAAATTTTTACTAAAATATTTTTCGCCAGCTAAAATGGCTAAATTGAGGAATGATATCTTTTCTTTTGTGCAGATGGATCTAGAAACTCTGTATGATGAATGGGAGAGATACAAGGACTTATTAAGAAGGTGCCTTCACCATGGGTTACCTCTATGGCTGCAGGTTCAGACGTTTTACAACGGTGTGAACCCCTCAACAAGGCAACTGGTTGACGCAGTCGCCGGTGGAACTTGAAACAACAAAACACCTGAAGAGGCTTATGAATTTATTGAAGAAACGTCACTGAATAACTATCAGTGGCAAGTCATGAGAACGAAGCCGACAAAAGTTGCTAGTGTTTTCAACCTCGACGCTGTTACTATGCTATCTAACCAGGTAGAACTTTTAAATAAAAAGATTGATGGTTTTTATGGTTCTACTCAGGTACATCCAGTGATGAGGTGTGATTCAAATGGAGGAGAGTACACCATACAGATTATCTAACCTTCAACCCTAGCACCGAGGAGGAACAAGTTCAATATAAGGGTAACAATAATTTTAGACCTCAAAATACCCATACAGTAACACTTCTAATGCAGGTTGGAGGAACCATCCCAATTTCTCGTGGGGTGGTCAAGGAAATCAAAGGCCACAACATCCCCCAGGTTTTCAACAACCACCTTACCAGCAGGAAAAGAAGCCGAACCTTGAGAAGATGCTAACGAAATTCATCTCGGTGTCAGAAACTCTTTTGCAGAATATCGAAACAGCGCTTAAAAATCAACAAGCGTCGATTTAAGGGCTCGAAACTCAAATAGGACAGCTTCCTAAGTTGATTTCTGAATGACCACAAGGTAGCTTGCCGAGTACTACTGAAACTAACCTAAGAGAGCAACTTAATGCGATTACTGTACGAGATGAAGAAGGGTTAGTTGAACCTGAACCTGAACCGAGGCAATGACTTATTTTAAGTAAAGGTAAGGATGAGGTGGACCATAGTGAGAAAAAACTGGTATGTAAAGAATATAAACCTCGTGTGCCATACCCCAGTGCAACAAGGAAAGACCACACAGATGAACAATTTGGTAAATTCCTTAAATTATTAAAGAATTTACATATTAACTTATTGTTTATTGAAGCTCTTTCGCAGATGTCAAATGTAGTTAAATTCTTAAAGGAGCTTTTAGCAAATAAGCGGAAGTTGGATCAGGCGTCGTATGTGGAGTTGAACGCAGTTTGCTCAGCCATTCTATAGAATAAGCTACCCAACAAGTTGAAAGATCCAATGAGTTTTACGATTCTTTATTTAATTGGTAGTTTAAATGTTAACAATGCTTTGGTTGATTTAGAGGCAAGTATTAATGTCATGCCCCATAAAATGTTTAAACAACTCGGTCTTGGGAAACCCAAACAAACTAGGATGAGCATTCAATTGTCAGATAAAACAATTAGATTTCCTAAAGGTATTATTGAAGACGTACTGGTCAAAATTGATAAATTTATATTCTCAGTTGACTTTGTTGTCTTAGACATGGATAAAGATAGTGACGTACCTTTAATTTTAGGAAGACCCCTTTTTAGCAGCTGCTAGAACTATCATAGATGTTGGCACAGGTGGATTGATACTTCATGTAGGCGATGACACAATTACTCTCCAAGCTCGTGATTCTACTAAAATATCTAGTAATCGAGATGATTGTTTAAGTTCGATTAACTTAAATAATGTTACAACTCAAACTTTTTTACAGGAGTCCCGTAGGAAGAACAAGATGGAGCCTTATTCTAATCCATGCCACAAAAACAGAGCGACTCACGAAGAAAAAAGGCTTCAGATCGATGAACTAGATGAATGGCGAACACATGTCAAAGAGAAACCAAAAGCACAAGAAAAATCAAAGCGACACCATGATAAGTGTA
Organism: Gossypium arboreum; assembly: GCF_025698485.1. NCBI lineage: Eukaryota > Viridiplantae > Streptophyta > Magnoliopsida > Malvales > Malvaceae > Gossypium > Gossypium arboreum. The sequence continues at coordinate 20,967,760 of NC_069071.1, forward strand.
GGATGAAACAAAGCAAATTAAAGTCAGGGATAAAGTATTGTTAGATGAAAAGGACCCCCGAATTGCTACTTCAGAGCTTAATACAAACGGATCGACTCCTTTCATGGTACTGAATGTTTTCCCATACAGTACAGTCGAGGTAAATCACCCTCAATTCGACACTTTGAAAGTAAATGTTACTCGACTTAAACCTTATGTGGATAATAGAATTGATAGTGAGAAAGAGAAGTCTCACCTCCGTGATCCGCCGTAATCACACGAAATTGAGGTAAGTCGAGCTTAGACTCTAAATAAGCGCTACTCGGAAGGCAACCCGAGCACTAACATCACTACCTAGTTTATTTTAGCTATTTTTAGTGTTTTTTTGCAGGTACAGTGCACCACATGACCTAGACACACGGGCGTGTTCTAAGTCGTGCAGAAACAGGGCTAAAAATTCCCTAAGTATCGAGCCACACGACCATGAATTCAATCCACACGGTCGTGCGACACGACCTGTAAAAACTGGAGCAAAATTTTCAAATTATAATTAAGTCAGGGAGCCACACAGGCAAGGAAAATGGCTGTGTGTTCGGACACACGGGCATGGGAGAAGTGAAGAACCTGGCACATGGGCGTGCGACATGACTGTGTGCACCACACGGCCTGACCACATGGGCATGGCCCCTGGCCATGTGACAAATAGTCATAAAAATTTTACGATAAACATGGGCTGGACGCGAGTCACACGGGCGTGTGGCACGACCGTGTGGCCCAACACAGGCCTCACACGGGCATGTGGCACGATTGTGTGGCCCAAAACGGGCCTCACATGAGCATGTGGCATAGCCGTGTGGCCCAACACAGGCCTCATACGGCCGTGCCCCTTTTTAAACCCCCCAAAACCTAATTTTTTCCCCTAGTCTTCTTCCCCAACTCTCCCCCTTTAGCAGCCGCAGCCGTCCAAACTCCCCCTACGCCAGTGCACCCCCCGATGCACCAGCGGCCGCCTCCAGCACTGACCAACCCCCTTCTCTTTTTTTCCTCTCTTTCTTTCCCTTCCACCTTCATGCCACCTCCACTCCACCACAGGGCACCGCACGGCTCAACTCCCTACGCCCATGTCCAGCCCCTACTCTCCGTCGTTGGCCGTCCACTGCCATTACCACCCTCGACCTCTACTTGTGGTTTCCGCTTCTACCCTCAACAATTTCATTTTATCTCAGTTATTTATTTATTTTTTATTTATTTCTTTCTTTTTATTTCTTAATTTTCTTTCATTTTTAATTTTAGCATTTTTTTACTAACCTTCATTATTGTTATTTTATTCTATTTGTTAGCATTATTATGATAATTTTTCTTACTATTGCTTTATTCTACTTCTCTGCTTTTGTTTTTGCTTTATTTCTATTTGTTAGCATTCTTATGATTTTTAGTTAGTTATTTGATTTTTAATTAGTTTTTATTTCTAGTATTAGCTTCCATCTATTTTTGTTTACTCTCTATTCTTTAATACTTTTCTTATATTATGTTATTCTAATCTAGTCTTTGTTATGATTAGTGTTAGGGAATCTTCTTCTTAGGACTATAGTTTTATTACTTAGATTCTATATTTGGCGTTATTAACTTTTATTATTTTCAGGAACACCATGACAAACACATGAGGCAAGAAGATTGCCATCCCCGCTTCGAAAAAGCAGAAGGGTCCTGGTGCAACTTTCTCAAGCGCCTCAACTGAAACTCGCCACCCTCTACTTCAATTCTCATTAGGCCCACAGGACGACCTGTTTCAGCTTCTTTGAGTACGACCACTAGGAGTGGGACGATGTATTGAATGGGCCGTTTTGGAGCAAGTCCAACTTGCTCACCTCGTTTGATTCCATCTCGATACACGCCATAAAATTAGTTCTTTGCAATCATCGAGCCCACATATTCAGAGCTGACATTGGAGTTCTGCACTACTTTCCACCTACAGCAAGTGATGAACACACATGACGAGGGTGGTACTATCGTTTTTAGACTTGGTGGACTTGTCAGGCATATGAGTGTACCCGAGTTTGGAGCTGCTTTGGGCCTCTACACGGAGGAGTTTATGGCTTCGAAAAATTTTCTACAGCTTTATCGTCACATACACTATTTGCCATCTTGTTGTTGGACTGACCTTACAGCGAGCACGGTTCCCTATGACGCAAGTCGCTCGAAGGAAACTTCTCTCCCTCCAGCACTACGCTACATTCATGCCATCTTTTCTCATACTTTGATTGGGAGGAGAGAGAGCACCGAAGTAGCTAGCACCATCTACGCGTACTTCTTATGGAGCATGGCGACTAGCCATGTATTTGACTTGGCATATTTTATCGCCCTCGCTTTTCGCCACCAGACGGATCACTATAGGAGGGGACCCATCTGCCTTGGCCCTTACGTGACTCACCTCGCTCGACATTTCGACCTCTTCAACACTCCAGAGATGTCATCGGCACTCACATTAGTTGGCCAGATGTCTCTGCAGGGAATTTCCAGTATAATCCACATGCAGATGATATAGAAACGCCGTGGAGTCGACCCACCTCAGTACAGACTAGTCCACTCTGCTGACCAGGATGAGCCAGAGGACACTGCTGACGATGTCCCTCCCCCTCACAAGGACCCACCCCCACCACAACCACCGCATCACCGACATCCGACTGCCGCTTTGATAGACTTATCCAAGCGCTTCACTCACTTTTAGCAGCAGTGCTTCCAGCGATTCAACAGATCGATGCCACTCTCCGACAGATTTGCCACCACCTCCATATCTTTTCTCCAACGCCACAAGCTCGTGACTCTGATGATGAGGACCTTTGAGTCCCCTTATTTTTATTTTTATTTTTATTTTTATTTTTATTTTTATTTTTATTTTTATTTTCTCTTATTTATTTTTGAAGACTTATGTTTTATATTTTTAAACCCTACTTATCTTTATGATTGTTATTGAATTATCCCTTAATTCTCTTCCACAATGGTGTTTATTTTCTTATTAGTAGCTCAGAATCATGCCTTTTATTCGGCTTTCTCTACAATTCTTGCTCTCGCTACTCCAAGGATCTCATCCAAATATTCAGGGCAGTTTTGCTTCTCTCCCTCTCTTATGATATTATGCTTATATTGTTATTAACTATCTTTTTACATTGAGGACAATGTACATCTTAAGTTTGGGGAGGTTATCAGAAAATCCCTGAATTTTTATTTTGTTCTCAAATAATTTTTCATATCATTATTGGAGTAAATTTTGATTGATCTATGATTTTTATTGATATGTTTTGAATTAAATCATAAGTAACTGTGCATTGATTGTTTAAACTTTAAGACACTAGAGAATCGAGTACGATAAGTTGAAATTTTTTAGAATTAAAATTGCTAGGTTGTTTCCCTGAATTGAGGTATTATCTTGAAGTTTTGAATTTACAGGATTGACATCAAATACCCATAATTTTCTTGAGATTTTGAGCCTTTTAAGAGCATATATCTTTCTTGCTCACTGATTTTATTGGTTATGAGTGTGTCAACATTGAATTGTTATTCTAGAACTTGTATCGATTATACATGTCGAGACCACACCTTTGATTTGATATACTAAAATGATAAAGGCACTTAGCTTTTAACCCATTTACCCCATAAAAAGCCTACCCTCATAATTAACCCTTAGTAATCCCCTTTGAGCTTAACAAACTATTATTTTTTAAATTTACTCTAAATTTTAACCCTTATATCATACTTTTTGATTCGTTGAGAATTTTTCCTAATTTATTGAGTCCCTTTTTGTCGAGATTTGATTTGGTTAACTGCCTAACTATTTTCTTTCATTCGAATCTTATAATTTTCTCTTATACTATTATTTGTCTTTATTCTTAAAAAAAATACATACATACATATTGGTAGTAATTATTTGTTTTTGAGCTTAAGTATTTAATTTCATATTCTGAGATGAAGCTCATGTTTATTCAATTGATGTTAGTTATTTTTCCAGTTAGGTAATTTATCAAGTTAATCTCGATTCTAACCGTTTCTTTTTCAGCCTTTATCTACACCTTAACCCAAAGCCTCGTTACAACCCTTCAAAGACCTTTTGATTTGTGTATCATCTCATTTGTAGTGGTAGAGATTTGATTTTCATGCAAGCCTATGGTAATAACTTTTCATGTTTGACTAATGAGTGCTTAATCATTTGACTAATGGTGCTTAATCATTGAATCTTAAACATATTGAGTGATTTGAGTGAACCTTTAGTGAGGATTTCAATCAATGTCAATTTGGAATTAAAGATAATTACTTAGATAAAGGGGGATGCCTATAATTTTATGATTAAAATGCTCAACTTTGACTATTTGAAACTTTAATGTTCTTTTAGTTAAATTTTCAATGTAACACTGCTTGTGGATTATTTTGAAACATTATTGATGAGAATTATAAGTTGAGAAGAATTTATTTTGATTGTAAGTTGAGGATTTTGCTTGAGGACAAGCAAATGTTTAAGTGTGGGGATATTAAATAAACCGTAATTTATACATATTTTTACCCCATGCTTGGCATATTTATGAATGATTTTTTCCTTGATTTTATTGAATTTGATGCTCCTAATCCTTTAATTTCATGTTTTATACTCATGAGAGCTTAGGATAGTAAAAAGAGCGAGAAACAGGTAAAAAACGGACAAATTGGGCTTAAATCAGTGTTTCACACGGCCTAGGCACTTCTACATGGGTGATCCACACGCCCGTGTGTCACACAAGGGTGGACCAAACGCCCGTGTGTCATGGCCGTGTCGACTAAGAACCAACTCAAAATTGCACACGGCCTGAGCACCTTTACATGGGCGTGGCACATGGCCGTGTCCCTGTCGATCCCAAGCCTGGTTCTATTCGAAAAATGGCACTTTTGAGGGTTTTGAAGCATTCTAATGCCTATATGAACACCCTAGAAGAGGATTAGAGAGGACACACAGAGTTGGAGGCAGAAAATACTCAAGAATAGCCATCAGAATCACCTCGGAGCCAGGGTCTACATCAAGACTGAAGATTTCCATCCAATTTCCTAGAAGTTCTTTGGGTTTCTTTATGTTTTTTTGTTCTCCAAACTTTGAGATGTTTTCTATTATTATTATGAACTAAACTCCCTAAGTACCTAAGGGATATGAAACCTAAGACGAATCTCATTACTCTTTGATTTATATAATAAATATTTGTTCTTATTCTTAATTGTGAATTTTAATCCTTGCTTTAATATTCTAGGATATTAATTCAAGTTTTTGATGTGCTTATTCAGTGGAGGAAAAGTCCCTATTTAAGAGTAGATCATTCATTATTAAGTGGAGTTGCATGCAATCCTAGACATAAGACGACATAAATCTGGCGGTTTAGAGTCAAATCTAATAAAGGAATTCATAGATCGGGTTAATGCAACAATAGGGGTTTTAATTAGAAAGAGATTTCAATTAATCAACCTAGAGTTAGTTGTTTTTAGTCTTGAAAGGGATATTAACATAAATCAGGGATTTCTATGAAATAAGTCAAGTGAATAAATCTTCTAAGTCAAAGGTAATAAGTGAAGCCAAGGTGGATTCTTCCTTGGGTATTGTCTTCTCCATTGGTTTTCTTAAAGTATTTTCCAACTTTCATCTCTGTCGTAATCTCAATTAATTACATAATTAGTTTAGTTTAAAAACATTCTCTTAAATTTTTAGGCTAGATAATAAAAAGATTGTAATTACTAGTACTTTTAGTCCTCGTGGATACGATATTTTCGGTCTCACCATAACTATACTGTTGCTCGATAGGTGGGCTTGCCTTAAGTCGAATTTTCAGTTAGTTTCACGATCATCACCTCCCCACATCACTCTAACTGATCACTATCCAAATCCCCCTAACTCCCACCTAAATTTAGGCTACACAACTCCCTCATCCCTCCAAACACTCCAATCGCCTACTAGCTTCAGAGTTCCACTGACATTCAATCTCTTACACAGCACAGTAGCAAAATAAACACCCTTTGTGTGCAGCAGGACTCGAACTCAAGTCTCCTAGCTGCAGTAACACGCCACTATCCCCTGAAGCAGCAAGCTTTTTATGACACAACTTAACCATTTTTATTTAAGAAACCTACTGTCTAGAGACAGGGTTAATTCAAGAAAAACAAAAATTTTGCACAAGCCAAGGCTTGAATTTGAGACTTCTCCAACACTTCTCTGAACACTTAACCATTGAAGCAAGCATGCATTTATGCAACACAACATAAAAAAATAATTGCTTTGATTTTTGGGGACTTACTAACTCATTCGTTTTGACTCATTGAGAATTTTTCCCATTTTATTGACTCCTTTTTGTCGAGATTCAATTTGATTAGTTGCCTAGCTGTATTCCTTTATTTCATTTTATACATTATTCCTTCTTGTTCTCAAAAAAAAGTGAAAAAAAATTAAAATACATATCTTTATTAATTATTACGTAGTTCCATGTTCATTGAGCTTGAACAGCTAAATTCATATTTTGAGAAGAAGCTCGTATTATTCTTGAATTTTTTCAATTGATGTAATTATTTTAATTCCGCATTTATATCTTTTTCTAGTTTAGTAATTTACTAATTTGATCTCGATTCTAACCCTCTTTTTCAGCCTTTATCCACACATTTAACCTAAGCCCCATTACACCCTTTTAAAGACCTTTTGATTTGTGTATCATCTCATTTTATGGTGGTGGAGATTTGATTTTCATGCAAGCTTATGGTAATGACTTTTCATGTTTGACAATTGAATGCTTATTTTTGAACCTTAAATACTTTGAGTGATTTGAGTGAATCTTTAGTGAGGATGTCAATTCTTGACGATTTTTCAATTAAAGGTAATTACTTAGATAAAGGAAAATACCTAAGTTTTCATACTTTAAAAGTATTTGACTTGGATTGTTTGAATCTTTAGTGTTCTTTTAGTTTAATTATCAATGTATGATTATTTGTGAATTATGACGAAACATCATTGATGAGAATTATGAGTTGAAAAAGATTAATTTTCATTGTGAGTTGAGGATTTTGCTTGAGGACAAGCAAATGCTTAAGTGTGGGGATATTTGATAAGCCATAAAAGTAACATTTTTTAATCTCATTCTTGATGCGTTTTTAGATGATTTATTATATAATTTAGTGAATTTGATGCTCCTAAATCTTATAATTTCGTGTTTCTATACTTAGGTGAGCATAGGTGAGTAAAAGGAGCAGAAAACGTGCCAAAATTGGACAAAACAAGCTATTTCCAAGATTCAAATGGCCTGTGTAACACCCCCTACCCATGTCTGACGCTGGGACCGGGTACGAGGCATTACCGGACTTAAACATACACACAAACGAAAATCGACCCTAAAATTTTATTTAATTCAAAACTGTTTAGACACATGCATAACGTCCCTTATTTGGGTCTACGAAGCCCAAAACATACTTTGGAACAGTTTCGGGACTAAACCAAGAACTTACAAAAACCTGGAAAATTTCACGCAACAACAAGTCTTTCATTTTAAACATATTTCACTTTAACCAACATCCATGACTATCAACCTCAAATCTCGTAAATTAAACTTCACCCTATTTTCTTATGTTTTATGACATGCTAATCATTTTTGCCTTCTATAGCAGCATCCAATTCTCACTCTAACATGTATTTATGAGCATTAGGTATTTTTTTCCGATTATGTCATTTTACTCGTTTTCACGTAAAATCGCTTAGCAAAAGTCATTTATCTTCATTTTACTCGTTTTCACGTAAAATCGCTTAGCAAAAGTCATTTATCTAACACCCAACCTTTGTTTTGTATCATTAGACATCAAAATACATGCATATTATTCATGGGTAAATTTTTAGACATGAACCTTAGCTCAAATTAATGGTAGAAATAACTAGAACAAGTTACCGGGATTTCAAAAATGTAAAGAACTTTAAAAACGGGGAAAAGATGGACTTACAATCAAGCTTGGAAGTTTTAAAAACCCTAGCCATGTCTTCCATCTCCATATACGGTTATGGCATGAGAAAAATGAAGAAGATGACATCTTTTTCTTAATTATTTTAGCTTTATTTACTAATTTACTAAAATACCCTTAATGAAAAATAAATAAAAACATACCATGCCATGTCCATCTTTGTCCACTAATTACAAAATGGGCTATTTACCATTTAAGGACCCCCAATTTAAAAACCCATTACTCACAAGTACTTAGTACCTTTGTAAACTAGAATACACATTTTGCATGTAACACCCCAAACCCGTGACCGTCACCGGATTTGACCACGAGGTGTTACCGGGCTTACTTCCCTTATTTCTCTCTTGGAAATTATGAATTTCTGTTCCAGGCAGGCTAGCTAACTGCGTCACTGTTACCTTAAAAATCATATCTCGAGTTCCCAAACTCGAAAACCAGTTCCGTAAATTTTCCCTGAAACTAGACTCATAATTCCATCTACACATTTTTTTCTATAATTTTTGGTCGGGCAAATTGGTACAGTTTATTAGTTAAAATCACCCCTGTTTCGGGGTTCGACTACACTGACCTTTGCACATTACGACCTGGATATCATCTCGTACAGAGCTCCAATGCTCATACCGTTTGTTTCTAATGAAACTAGACTCAAAGGGGAATCTATGAATATAAGTCATGACTTCTAATTGTTTCTGGATAATTTATGGTAAATTTTCAAAGTCGGAGCAGGGGATCCAGAAACCGTTCTGGCCCTGTTTCACGAAAACCTGAATATCTCTTAAAATCTGACTCATATGACCGTTTCGTTTCTTCCATATGAAAGTAGATTCATCAAGGTTCAATTTCATAATTTATTCACTATTTAATTCTACTTATACTATTTTTAGTGATTTTTCAATCTCACCTCACTGCTGCTGGCAGCATCTGTTACTAAAGCAAACAATGACTATTTCATAATTCTTCCATGGCCAACTATAATTCATCATACATAATACAAGCTATGGCCACCTTATCAAAATTAAGGTTTCTAAGACTTGTGACTATAGGTTTTAGAATCACACTCAACCGACCACATAGGCCATTTTCGCATGGCTTAAAGTTTACAACCCAAAATTCAACAAAACAAAATAGCCTATACATGCCAAATGTTCTCCTAGATCGACTAAGGAGACAATACCAAAAGATTGTTTGCGGTGTGATGACTTGACGACGGTTCCGAGTACACAAGAGACGAGTCCAAGAGACCTAAAATGGGTGACAAGAAAACACCGAGTGAGTTTATAACTCAGTAAGCCATAAGCATTCCACAACCATCCATTAACAAAATTATTACAACATGAAATAATGAACGAGGCTAAGTACTCCATCCATATCGAACTATATCATAGTTCCTTGGACCTTTCGGTTCAATCTCATACCAAGTCATACATCCACATTTCATATTCTATACAATAAGATATTTGAGGCATTTTTACACACCAACTCATTTTCACCACAATCATACAATTGCAATCATCACATAGATTTAAAGCTTACCAAGCTCAACCCCGAGCATGAACATATTACCTATTCGTCATGAGCTCAAGGTACTTACCCGATCCGCTGTCCATACTCAACTCGATGGAGACACACCCTCCATATAATTGTTCGATCGGAGATATTTATATATATATATATAGAGTACGCACACACAGTGCTTAATACTCGATTTCGCACACTTAGTGCCATGCGATTTAAGCCCGCACACATAGTGCCATACCCTTCGAGCTCGCACACTTAGTGCCATATATTTCCAGCATGCACACTTAGTGCCATATATTTCCAGCACGCACACTTAGTGCCAATCTCGTCACCGTACACACGTATTGCCCGCACACTTAGTGCCGAAAGCAAACTTTCTACACATTTCACTATTTCTTTTACATTCAACAATTGTCATCACTCCATACACATACAATTTCATTTATATATATATAGCATCCCATTAAACACAATTGCATAGATTTTACAATCATTTAAGCAATATCAAACATATGTGCTTAATGACTTACCTTGTGTTGGGCAAATAATTCTAAGTCGGCTACTCATTGACCTTTGATTTCCCCTTGTTGGACGCCTCTCCTTTAGGATCTTGAGCTTAAACAAACAAATTAACTCATTCAATCGCTTTGGTACATATGTTGGTATCCACATTCTAATGATCATATAACATACGGAACGGCATGGTAAAATTTTTATCTTGCTACCTTATGTTCTTGGCTATTCGGCCAATAGCCTTATGTAATTTACTATTCTATCAATAATCCTATCACACATACACATATACATATTCGTATATTAAATAGCCACCCTCACTAACCACCCATATTAGTTGATTTTATACAATCAAAGGCAATATCATGATTGGGTATACCTAAATAGCCGAATGTGCTAAAATTGATCTAACATCACCTATACCCTTGATTGAATGGCCGAATACTTATACTATCAATTATAGTATCGATTTTATTCTTTCAAACACATAGTCCCCATTCGGCCCTAACCATTTACTTAACGTATGTGTACAAATTCCATCTCAAAATTAGGAGTTGCAACTACAACTAGGTTACCACAATGCTCATCAATGACCGAATGCCTAAGCACAACTCTACTAAAATTTATCCAACATCATTAACTTGCCCTTCACTATTTTTTTTTTTAAACATCATATACAAAGTAACTTACATGTATATATAAAACCAACCTTGCTAGCACAATATCCCTTAATCGAATATCATAAACCCAAGCCACATATATAGTTCATCAAGGCCTTTCATTGGCCACATTCGCACCCTCCCTTATGAACAAACCAATTTCAACTTTCATGAAAAATATATGTACCAAGAGCTTCAACTACTTGGCCAAATACCAAACCTCCAAACAACCAAATTTAATCCGTGGAATGAATAGAACTTGACCTAATCACCTCATTTACATCTAAATTTCCAAGGGTTTCAAAGTGCTTACCTCTTCCTAAGCATCAACCAAGCCAAATCATGCACAAAAGAATTCCTTCTTCTTCCTCCTTCAAGCCACGGCAATGGAGAATAGAATGAGCATTTTCCTTCTTTTTTTTTTTTTTTTCTCTCTAGTTACGGCACAATGGGGGGCATCCATGCTCATTTTTTGTTCATTTCTTTAATGCTAGCTATTATTTTATGGCTTCCTACATACACCACTAGCATAACATGTTGGAAACATGTTCCTTGCCCATAATTTTGTCATGGCGGCCACTAACCTTGTCAAATGGGTTATTTGACATGCAACTCCATTTATTTTACTTCATTCCTTTATTAACCTCTTAAAATTAACCACATATAATTAAATCCTTTCACATGAGTCCTTTTCTTTCAATTCACCTTCAAATTAACTAAATCAAAGAATTAAAAAATTCACACATGCATTTTCACATATTTAGACAAGAACTATCATACTCAAATAATTTAGTGATTCGGTTTAGCGGTCCCGAAACCGCTTCCGACTAGGGTCACTTTAGGGATGTCACAACTCTCCCCACTTAAGAAATTTTCGTCCCGAAAATCTTACCGTAAATAGGTTTGGGTATCGCTCTTTCATAGAGTTCTCGGGTTCCCAAGTGGCTTCTTCAATTCCGTGTTTATGCCACATCACCTTCACTAGTGGGATTTTCTTATTTCGCAACTCTTTTACTTCATGCATCAGAATGCGAACTGGCTCCTCTTCATAGCTCAAATTAGGCTGAATCTCAATCTCAGATGGAGCGATTACGTGCGACGGGTCGGATCTATATTGTCGAAGCATCGAGACATGGAAAACGTTGTGAATCTTTTCGAGCTCAGGGGGCAGGATTAATCGGTATGCGACTGGTCCAACTCATTCGGATACTTCATACTGCCCGATGAACCTTGGACCCAATTTGCCCTTACGACCAAATCTAAACACCTTCTTCCAGGGTGAGACTTTGAGAAATACCTTGTCTCCCACCTGATATTCAATGTCTTTTCTTCTCAAATCCGCATACGACTTTTGGCGATCCGAGTAGCTTTCAAACTTTCACGGATTACTCGAACTTTCGCTCGGCATCCTTAATCAAATCAACCTCAAGATTTTACTTTCACTAAGTTCACCCAAAATAATGGGGTACGGCATTTACGACGATATAAAGCCTCGTAAGGCGCCATCTTAATGCTTGATTGAAAACTATTGTTGTAGGCGAATTCAATCAAGGGTAAATACCGCTTCCCATGAACCACTAAACTCAAGGATGCAACATCTCAACATATCCTCGAGTATTTGAATTATCCGTTCGGATTGACCATCGGTTTGGTCTCTAATTCGACTACTAGCACCTCATCGGGTGAAACGGATAGATGAGCATCCATCGCTCTCAAAGCAAATAGTGCCTTGTGACTTAAAGCATCGGCCACCACGTTGGCCTTTCCCGGGTGATAATCAATGATGAGTTCATAGTCTTTCAACAACTCAAGCCAACGTCTTTGTCGCAGGTTTAAATCTCTCTGAGTCATCAAATATTTTAGACTCTTGTGGTCCGAATAAATGTGACACCTTTCTCCAAACAAGTAACGCCGCCATATCTTCAAGGCGAACACTATGGCCGCTAGTTCAAGGTCATGGGTCGGATAGTTTCTCTCATGCGGCTTTAGTTGTCTCGACGCGTAAGCCACAACTCGACCTTCTTGCATCAACACACAACCTTTTTGACAGGTTTTTAGTCGATCGAAACTTTCTTGACAGCGTTCCGACCACTCGAACTTAACATCTTTTTGAAGTAGTTTTGTCATCGGTGCAACTATCATCGAAAAACCTTTCACAAATCGTCGATAGTATCCGGCAAGCCCCAAAAGCTCCTAACCTCGGTAACATTCCTTGAGGTTTCCAATCGACTATGGCGAAATTTTGTTCGGGTCCACCACGACACCGTCACGGACACCACGTGCCCCAAAAAGCTAACCTCTTTCAACCAAAATTCACATTTACTGAACTTTGCGTATAACTGCTTATCTCGTAAAATTTGCAACATTAGCCTCAGGTGCTCAGCATGTTCGGTTTCATCTCTCGAATAGACCAAAATGTCATCGATAAATACAACTACGAACCGATCCAAGTATGGCTTGAAAATTCTATTCATTAAATCCATAAATACCGCAAGGGCATTAGTAAGCCCAAACGGCATCACCAAGAATTCGTAGTGACCGTACCTCGTTCTAAAAGCGGTTTTAGGTATGTCCGATTCTCGGACCCTCAACTGATAGTACCCCGACCTCAAATCTATCTTTGAAACACTGAGGCTCCCTTTAATTGATCAAACAAATCGTCAATTCGTGGCAATGGATATTTATTCTTTATCGTCACTTTATTGAGTTGACGATAGTCGATGCACAACCTCATGGTCCCGTCCTTCTTTTCACAAACAATACAGTGCACCCATGGAGAAAAACTCGGAGGCGAAACCTCTATCCGTCAATTCTTGCAATTGAACCTTCAATTCCTTTAATTACGTTAATGCCATACGATACGGGCTATTGAAATCGGCGTAGTACCCGGTACAACTTCGATGCGAATTCCACTTCTCGAACCGGTGGCAATCCCAGTAACTCCTCGGAAAAACATCCAATACTCACAAACCACTGGTATCGATTCGAGTTTCCTTTCCGTCTCTTTACTTTCAAACACATACGCAAGGTATGTTTCACACCCTTTTCACATACCTCCGGCGGTCATAGAAGATATTATCGCCTGGCGCCCTTTTAAATCGATGAGACTCGACTCGGACTACCTCATTATTTGCACTCCTCAAATTAATGGTTTTCCTTTTGCGATCCACCACCGTGCATCATGTACGATCACCAATCCATACCAAGAATAACATCGAATTCATTAAATGGTAGAAGCATCGGATCGGCGGAAAAGCGATTCTCGAATTATTAGGGGCATCTCTTGCACACTTTATCAACGAGCATGTATTGACCCAAAGGGTTTGACACTGAATTACGAACTCAGTAGACTCAACAGGTAGAGTCTTACTGGATGCTAAGGTTTCACATACATATGAGTGAGTAGAGCCGGGGTCAATCAATGCAATCACACTAGAATCAAAGAGAGTAAAAGTACCAGTGATAACGTCAGGGGAGGATGCCTCCTCTCGTGCGCAGATGGCATATGCTCTAGCAGGAGCACGGGTCTCGGATCGGACAGCCGTATTAGAGGCTCCTCTCTGATTACCACCCCTACCTCCAGAGATTCTCGGGGGCCTACCTCCAGCCGTCGTTCCACTAGGTCTTGCACCTTGCATCTTATTCCTCTCATCTAGCTCCGTGCAATCTCTAATGAAGTGGTCTTTCGAACCGCATCCATAACAGGCCCTATTAACAGACTTACCCCAACATTCACCTAGGTGTCGTCTTCCACATTGGGGGCATTCAGATCTCTCTTGACGATTATTGCCCACACTAGCTACCGAAGTAGCTCGGGAGTCCGTCAATGGTCGGGCTCTAATAGAAATTCCCGCAGTCGTCCTTGACTTACTGGTGTCCTCCCTGAACCTCTTTACAGCCGAGAATGGAGCTTTACTCATCGATCTTTTACAGTAATCTCTTGCTTCAAATTCAGCCTTCTTCTTCTCCTTCCCAAGTTCTTCCGCCTTGCAGGCTCGTTCGACTAGTGTCACGAACTCTTTTATCTCCAAAATTCCCACTAGTAACTTTAACTCTTCATTCAATCCTTCTTCAAATCTTTTGCACATCGCAACCTCATCAGTCACACACTCCCGAGCATACCGACTAAGTCATACGAACTCATGTTCAGATTCGATACTGATCATCCGCCTTGCTTGAGTTCCAAGAATTCCTTACGCTTCGATTGATGAACCGTTGACTAATGTATTTCTTTCAAATTGGATTGAAAGAAATCCCAAGTAACTCGTTCATTTGGGACTATGGAAATTAAAGTCCTCCACCAATAGTAAGTCGAGTCTCAGAACAAGGATATAGCACACTTAAGACATTCATCGGTGTGCATGACAGTTCATCTAACACTCTAATGGTGTTATCGAGCGAACTCGGCCTTTTCGGCATCATCAAGAAACTATGGCCTTGAACTCCTCGGCCCCATGCTTCCTAATCAAGTCCACAGTGGTTTACTCAGCCTCACAGGATCGATGAATCGGAGGCATTGCGGGCTCTTGGGGTGGAGTATTTAAATTCGGGAATGGTTGGACAACCGGATTGGTTCGCATATATTGCGACCCACTCATTCATCATGGTGAAGAAGGCTTGTTTCGCCCTTCATTTTGATTATTCGCGGATGATGAGGCTCAACGGGCGGTGTCCCTTGCGCGGAGCAGCCGCTACACTTTCAACGTCATCCTCCAAGGGTCTCTCTACCCCGGGTTCCATTGCTAATCAAAACAAAAATTTTAACCGTCAGAAGTCATCACATTATTAAACACTAACAATTTGGCATGTACAGCTAGACTCACACGCACTATGGTAGTCCTAGAACCGACTAAACCATAGCTCTGATACCAATAAAATGTAACACCCCAAACCCGTGACCGTCACCGGATTTGACCACGAGGTGTTACCGGGCTTACTTCCCATATTTCTCTCTTGGAAATTATGAATTTCTGTTCCAGGCAGGCTAGCTAACTGCGTCACTGTTACCTTAAAAATCATATCTCGACTTCCCGAACTCGAACACCAGTTCCGTAAATTTTCCCTGAAACTAGACTCATAATTCCATCTACACATGTTTTTCTAGAATTTTTGGTCGGGCCAATTGGTACAGTTTATTAGTTAAAGTCACCCCTGTTTCAGGGTTTGACTACAGTGACCTTTGCACATTACGACCTGGATATTATCTCGTACAGAGCTCCAATGCTCATACCGTTTGTTTCTAATGAAACTAGACTCAAAGGGGAATCTATGAATATAAGGCATGACTTCTAATTGTTTCTGGATAATTTATGGTAAATTTTCAAAGTCAGAGTAGGGGATCCAGAAACCGTTCTGGCCCTGTTTCACGAAAACCTGAATATCTCTTAAAATCTGACTCATATGACCGTTTCGTTTCTTCCATATGAAAGTAGATTCATCAAGGTTCAATTTCATAATTTATTCACTATTTAATTCTACTTCTACTATTTTTAGTGATTTTCAATCTCACCTCACTGCTGCTGGCAGCATCTGTTACTAAAGCAAACAATGACTATTTCATAATTCTTCCATGGCCAACTATAATTCATCATACATAATACAAGCTATGGCCACCTTATCAAAATTAAGGTTCTAAGACTTGTGACTATAGGTTTTAGAATCACACTCAACCAACCACATAGGCCATTTTCGCATGGCTTAAAGTTTACAACCCAAAATTCAACAAAACAAAATAGCCTATACATGCCAAATGTTCTCCTAGATCGACTAAGGAGACAATACCAAAAGATTGTTCGCGGTGTGATGACTTGACGACGGTTCCGAGTACACAAGAGACGAGTCCAAGAGACCTAAAATGGGTGACAAGAAAACACCGAGTGAGTTTATAACTCAAGAAGCCATAAGCATTCCACAACCATCCATTAACAAAATTATTACAACATGAAATAATGAACGAGGCTAAGTACTCCATCCATATCGAACTATATCATAGTTCCTTGGACCTTTCGGTTCAATCTCATACCAAGTCATACATCCACATTTCATATTCTATACAATAAGATATTTGAGGCGTTTTTACACACCAACTCATTTTCACCACAATCATACAATTGCAATCATCACATAGATTTAAAGCTTACCAAGCTCAACCCCGAGCATGAACATATTACCTATTCATCATGAGCTCAAGGTACTTACCCGATCCGCTGTCCATACTCAACTCGATGGAGACACACCCTCCATATAATTGTTCGATCGGAGATATTTATATATATATATAGAGTACGCACACACAGTGCTTAATACTCGATTTCGCACACTTAGTGCCATGCGATTTAAGCCCGCACACATAGTGCCATACCCTTCGAGCTCGCACACTTAGTGCCATATATTTCCAGCATGCACACTTAGTGCCATATATTTCCAGACGCACACTTAGTGCCAATCTCATCACCGTACACGTATTGCCCAAGACACTTAGTGCCGAAAGCAAACTTTCTACACATTTCACTATTTCTTTTACATTCAACAATTGTCATCACTCCATACACATACAATTTCATTTATATATATATAGCATCCCATTAAACACAATTGCATAGATTTTACAATCATTTAAGCAATATCAAACATATGTGCTTAATGACTTACCTTGTGTTGGGCAAATAATTCTAAGTCGGCTACTCGTTGACCTTCGATTTCCCCTTGTTGGACGCCTCTCCTTTAGGATCTTGAGCTTAAACAAACAAATTAACTCATTCAATCGCTTTGGTACATATGTTGGTATCCACATTCTAATGATCATATAACATACGGAACGACATGGTAAAATTTTTATCTTGCTACCTTATGTTCTTGGCTATTCGGCCAATAGCCTTATGCAATTTACTATTCTATCAATAATCCTATCACACATACACATATACATATTCGTATATTAAATAGCCACCCTCACTAACCACCCATTTTAGTTGATTTTATACAATCAAAGGCAATATCATGATTGGGTATACCTAAATAGCCGAATGTGCTAAAATTGATCTAACATCACCTATACCCTTGATTGAATGGCCGAATACTTATACTATCAATTATAGTATCGATTTTATTCTTTCAAACACATAGTCCCCATTCGGCCCTAACCATTTACTTAACGTATGTGTACAAATTCCATCTCAAAATTAGGAGTTGCAACTACAACTAGGTTACCACAATGCTCATCAATGACCGAATGCCTAAGCACAACTCTACTAAAAATTTATCCAACATCATTAACTTGCCCTTCACTATTTTTTTTTAAACATCATATACAAAGTAACTTACATGTATATATAAAACCAACCTTGCTAGCACAATATCCCTTAACCGAATATCATAAACCCAAGCCACATATATAGTTCATCAAGGCCTTTCATTGGCCACATTCGCACCCTCCCTTATGAACAAACCAATTTCAACTTTCATGAAAATATATGTACCAAGAGCTTCAACTACTTGGCCAAATACCAAACCTCCAAACAACCAAATTTAATCCATGGAATGAATAGAACTTGAACTAATCACCTCATTTACATCTAAATTTCCAAGGGTTTCAAAGTGCTTACCTCTTCCTAAGCATCAACCAAGCCAAATCATACACAAAAGAACTCCCTTCTTCTTCCTCCTTCAAGCCACGGCAATGGAGAATAGAATGAGCATTTTCCTTCTTTTTTTTTTTTTTTTCTCTCTAGTTACGGCACAATGGGGGGCATCCATGCTCATTTTTTTGTTCATTTCTTTAATGCTAGCTATTATTTTATGGCTTCCTACATACACCACTAGCATAACATGTTGGAAACATGTTCCCTTGCCCATAATTTTGTCATGGCCGGCCACTAACCTTGTCAAATGGGTTATTTGACATGCAACTCCATTTATTTTACTTCATTCCTTTATTAACCTCTTAAAATTAGCCACATATAATTAAATCCTTTCACATGAGTCCTTTTTCTTTCAATTCACCTTCAAATTAACTAAATCAAAGAATTAAAAAAATTCACACATGCATTTTCACATATTTAGACAGTAACTATCATACTCAAATAATTTAGTGACTCGGTTTAGCGGTCCCGAAACCGCTTTCCGACTAGGGTCACTTTAGGGATGTCACATTGCAACTTTTACAATTTAGTCCTTTTGACTAAATTGAGTGCCCGAACGTCAAAATTTTCGAACGAGGTTTTCACGAAATTATTTCGTAAAATCGTAGACCATAAATATATAATTAAAATAAAATTTTCTTCATCGGATTTGTAGCCCCAAAACCAGTGTTCCGACTAGGCCCAAAATTTGGATATTACAACTCTCCCCCCTTTAAGGATTTTTGTCCCCGAAAATCTTACCTTAAAAGTGGTCTTTTTGTGGTCTTCACTTAGATTCCTCAATTTTCATATTCGGTGCCGAAGAACTTCCACTCAAGCAGTGCCTCCAATATATCTCTTTAATTTCTCATATATTCTGAAAGCTTACGGACTCGTCTCTCCATTGTTCTTAAATTTTCAACCCTTCTCAGTTTCCCTTGTCATCTTGACATAAAACCCAAATCTCAATTTGGTTAATGGAGACTAGAATTCCAAGAAATCCAACAATCAAAGAGACTTGAAATTCCATGAATCTGAAGAGTGGAAATTCATTAAATACCGATATGATTTACAGATCTTGTCAGACATTTAACAATAAGATACATCGCATTTTCCTTTTTCCGCTACGGAAATAATTCTGATATGGCCTCGAGAATAATCCTTTCTCATTTTCATCCTAATATCAATACTGGCAGAGATAACTCCAGTAGATCCTGATGCTCGGCTTTAACCCCATTAACAACTCAGATTTTTCGTGGCATCGAATGCTCTAAACTATTACATTACCTTATTGTCTTGAAACACATCACAATTCATATAGATTGAACACTTGAGCCGATCTTAATCACCAGTGAATGACATTTCAAGTAATCCTTTCTTCTAGTTACAAAACAATCATCATGCCATCCTTTACTATTCATTCCTTACGTTAATCAAAACCGTCTCAATTGCATTAGCTCAAGTAACCAAAATATCTCAATTGAAGACATTAACTATGATTGACTTACTCAAGAGAAGTAATCTACTATTCCGATTGAAACTCACGCTTTTATCACCTATGCCTTTATTGATGTCAAACCTTACACGAAAATTAGAAAAATCCCAATACTGAAATCACCACATTACCCAACTATTTCTGCCATCACAAATTTCTTATTACCTTTCACTAAAGAAAACTAGTTTTGAATAAATTTTGATTTGCACTTTTCTCGACCTTGTACCTTAGTAATTCGATTTATCAAAATAAATTTCTTCTCTAACTGGAACAGTACATAACTCCAATAATCCTTATGCCAATCTGATACTTTTCTAGCTTTGACTTTACTTATCAACTCATTCTTCAATCTCTAATCATACTTATAATTATTCTAGCACTGAACTATTTGGTTTCTCAACCGGAAACTTACTCAGTATAAATTTCATGAAATTCCATTATAAACACCACTTCGGTAAGGGGAAGGAGTTGTAGAGCCTCTGACTCGACTTTCTTATACATATACATATGACACAATTTCCATCATCATAACAACATCATCAAAATCATATCATTTATTCAAGTAATGCATCATTCATGTTGGTTTACACAAATTTTCTAGTTATCCCATTTAGACAAGTATACTTATGCATGCATCCTATGTTTTCTAGATAGCTTGACTTATCCATTCATTTACTCAAACAAATCATACTTATGACATCATATAAGGGCTCAACAAACATAGATATTTGCATCACAATTGCAACTATCATTTTGTGCATCATCATATACATATCATTACGATCATATAATTCAGTCCAAACAATTTAACATAGATAAATTCATTTCATTATAATCATTTATCTCATAAAAAATATCATTGACATTCATCAACATTCAACGTTCAATCAAGGCATGACATTTTCATTCATATCATGATATTAGGAACCTTTACTTATACCTCTACGAATTTCTATTTATCCCGTTCATCTTATCAAGTAAGCCAAATGCACTACATCATATGAGCATCAAGCAAGTATGGATATTTATCACAACATGAACTTTCATCTCACGTGTTATCACATATATATATATATATAGCATAAACTTTTATTCATACTTTTCTAAATCGAGACTCATCATAATCGTAATTTTATTTAAACACCTTCGCATCACATTGAACATGGTCAGTGCAGCTCGGTTGGAGAGTACCTGTAACACCCCCATGCCCGAAACCGTCACCGGAGTCAAGCTTGAGGTGTTACTAAACTTATCTTACCTTTTAAACAACTCTAAACCACTTATTTTAATTTTCAGAATAAACTATTTTTCTGCGTCATAGTTTCTTAAAAATTTATTTCTCGAGTTTCAAAACTCGAAATTAAGATCCATAAATTTTTCCTGAAACTAGACTCATATATCTATCTACTAATTTTTTCTAGAATTTTTGACATAGCCAATTAGTACAGTTTATTAGTTAAAGTTACCCCTGTTTCAGAATTCGACTGCACTAGCCTTTACTTACTACAAACCACTTTCTCTCTGTACAAAAATCATATGACTATAACGTTTGTTTCTATTAAAACTAGATTCAATAAGGATTCTAACCATATAAAGTACACCACCTAATTATTTTTGTAAAATTTATGGTGAATTTATAAAGTTGGAACAGGGGATTCAGAAATTGCTCTGGCCCTATTTCACCAAAACTCAGATACCCTATAAAATACAAAACCTTTACCTGTTTTGCTTATTCCATATGAAAATAGACACAACGAGCTTTGATTTCATATATTATTCACCATCAACATATGTCTCTACAATTTCTTGTAATTTTTCAAAATCCCGTTATTTTTGATACTTAAATCTGTTTTTAAGTTACTTTCACATTTTTCTTAGTTTTTATGTGATAGTTACTACTTAATCATACATACTATTAAACATGTATATCATCAGCCACTCTATTAGCTAATCACTAGCAAGTATTTACACATCATTCATTGATCATATCATATCAAAAGAAACCAAGTTCCTATACATGCCATACACAAAACGTAAACGCCTAACTATACCAATGTGATTTCTTTGATAGTGTGATCGGGTCTCCGACGCTTCCTTCGATCCCGAGTGGCTTGATAAAAACTATAAGAAAAAGAAAATAAAGAGAGTAAGCACTAGGCTTAGTAAGCTTACAAGAAAATAAATTACAACATTCAACATAATGAACAATTATACATAATGTCACCTAGCCTCATAAACTTTCTTTACTTCTCATTTTCTACCTTCTTCTTTACTCACTTATCTTCTTTCTTACCTTACCTTTCACTATTCATAATTATAATCTACCTTCCCTTTTACTGATAATTCACTGTAATTTAACGTGTACAATGACCCGTTGAACCACTTGGAATACTAAGGATACTAGGTCGTTCTCGCTCTATCAATATCTCGCCAATGCCATGTCTTCGACATGGACTTACATGAATTATTCCTCGTCTCCGATTGCCATATATATATATATATAATATGGGCTTACATGGCTCATTCCTGTCTCCAAAGCCATATAACTGATATGGACTTACATGGCTCATTTCTGTCACCGTCTCGTCTGTCTGTCAACCCCAATATCCTAACATTCTTAAGGTTCAAACGGGGCTTCCTAATGCTTTTTCTCTGTCACTTTGCCTTTAATTTGACTTTAAATATTCAAAGAATATAAGTATATAAATGCTGGAAATTGAAAATAATAATGTAAAATAAAAGAATATTGCATTTATTTACTGTAAACTTACCTCGATACAAAATGTGACTAAACTTTACAATTTAGTCCTTTACTTTTTCTTTTCCCCGATCTACTCCCGAATTTCGCTCTTCTTGATTATGGAGCTTGAAAGCTTGAAACAAACCCTAGCTATGGAGAACCCTTGAAATTTTGTGCTAATGAAGAAGATGATGAATTTTGTGTTATTTTTCCCTTTTTTATTTCATTTAATATCCAAATGACCAAAATGCCCTTCCTTATTAAACTTTCAAAAATTCCATCCATGTCCTATTTTGTCCATGAACTTAGAAATTGGTCAAATTGTTATTTAAACCCTCCTAATTAATATTCCAAAGCAATTTCATACTAAAAACTTCTAGAATGCAAGTTTTGCAAATTATTCGATTTAGTCCCTAATCTCAACTTAAGCACTTTATGCATAGAATTTCATCACGAAATTTTCACACAATCATGCAATCATATCATGAACCTCAAAATAATAATAAAATAAATTTTTCTACCTATAATTTGTGGTTTCGCAACCACTGTTCCGTTTAGGCCCTATTGCGGGATGTTACAGTACCTCTGTCTAAACAATACGGTGCTCATACGTGTCGGGAGGCATCACACTATCACGGATCCGTGGCATGTATAGCTAGACTCTTGCACATGCTAGTTAGTCTGAGAACCGACTAAACCATAGCTCTGATACCACCAAATGTAACACCCCTACCCGTGTCTGACGCTGGGACCGGATACAAGGCATTACCGGACTTAAACATGCACACAAACGAAAATCGGCCCTAAAATTTCATTTAATTCAAAACTATTTAGACACATGCATAACGTCCCTTATTTGGGTCTATGAAGCCCAAAACATACTTTGGAACAGTTTCAGGACTAAACCGAGAACTTACGAAAACCTGGAAAATTTCACGCAACAACAAGTCTTTCATTTTAAACATATTTCACTTTAACCAACAACCATGACTATCAACCTCAACACAAGATATTAGTACATACATGAGTTCAATAACATTCAATATCATCTATTTTAATACCAACGTATCATTTGCCTACCATCATGTATGTAATGTACATTCTTACATTAACTAGAACTAGATATGCCAAATCTTATTCTCGTTTAATACCATCTTACTGTGGTTACCAATTTGTCCATTAAACATTCATGTTCAAGGCATTATTACTTATTTACATTTAATTCATAATCCATAGGTATGCATTCAACTTACCTAATGTATCACCAATCATGCACAACAAACAAAGCTAACTACCTCATCACACCAGAAACATAGAACATGACATGATTAATTCAGCTTACAAACCATAGTGAATATGGGCCACATCCTATGGCCATATACAATAACTCAATGTAGATCAATAGGTTAGGCCAAATCATAATAATAATACATGTCATAAAACTAGCTTCCTATACAAGCCACTCACTTGATATTTCTAATATTTGAATTAATTCTCCCAAAAGTGATAGCTTGATAGCGTGATTTTGCCTTCGACAATCTCCAACCCCAAATCGACTTGCCAATACTAAAGAAATGGAGAGGAGCTTACGCTTAGTAATTCCATATGAAATTAATAAGCAATTACTAACATGCTTTTCAAGATAAAACACTATAATTGTACAGTTACACATGTTCAGGTTAAGCTGTTTTATCGACTTACTGTTACTAAATCATTTATATCTGGATCTACGAAACTCCAAATTAAGTTCCGTTAATTTTCCTTGAAACTAGACTCATATACCTTTCTCCCATAAAATTTTCAGAATTTTTTACTTATCAAATTAATATAGTTTATTCATTAAAGTTTCTCCTATTTCAGTGTTCGGCTACTATGACCTCTGTTCACTACGAATCAATTTTCTCTCTGTACATAATTCAAAGGGCTATTAAGGAATCTATACATGTAAATTATAACTCCTAATTATGTTTGCACAATTTTTAGTGAATTTCTCAAATAGGAACAGAGGATCTCGAAGTCATTCAGACTCTGTCTCACAACAATTTAAATATCTCATAACATAAAATTCAATTGCATGTACCGTTTCCTCTATGTGAAACTAGATTCATTGAGATTTAATCTTATATTTTATTTAGCCCCTAACTCAATTTCCACAATTTATGGTGAATTTCCAAAGTTGCATCACTGCAGTAACCCAAAACTGCCAAGGCTAAATTTACTCAATCACAACTATTAATCACTAAATCCATACAATATCATTTCATCCATCATGGAAAGAACACATAATTATGCTTCATAGGCATAGATCCATAATCTCAATGTCATCAAGTATCAAGACTTATTCCTCATCTTGTCATTTTCATAGTATTCACCAATACTATATACATCATATATCAAGGCATCACACATAAGTTTAGTGTACATACCTGTACAACTTGTAATTTAACTTAAGAACATACTCACCAATGGCTTGTCTCATTGGGACCATTATCGAATACTCCATCAAATTACCCGTTGAACACTCAGAATATAATCGGATACACGGAAGCCTGCAGCTAGACAAACTCAATAGCTTGCGGTTTATGTAGCAAAGCTACCATAATCTCACCCATAATGAACACGAAACGCAACTCAACGAGCTTGGGTGTTCGCATCCATAATGAACTCGGAACACAACTCAACGAGTTTGGATGCTTGCATCCATAGGTAAACTCGAAATGCAACTCAACAAGTTCGGATGCCTCATAATTCTCACAAACTCGGACCACACCTCAACGAGTTCGGATCTCAATTTCCTAGTGACATGTCACTTGTATCCTAACCTATTCCTAGGGTTCAAACGGGCTCTTTCCTCGATCATACGCCTTTTCCATCTTTCTCGTGATGTTAATATCGATATTCCGGTGGTAACTCATGTTTTTCAAGTATTCCACATTATTTGTATAATAATTCAACAATAATCATAGCATGCAACAATTCGTAAATAATAATCATCATACCATTATAAAGGCATCAACAGCATATAGTAATGTTACATCATTTACATAATATCAAATTACTCACATATATGTATACTTACAATTCATATAATATCATAACAGTAACATTAAAATACACATTACATTATTAAAATCATATGAACTTACCTCGTATGCGAAAATAGTCATTTTTACCATTTTGTCCATAACTTGGTATTTTACCGATTTTAGCCCAAATTTCGATTTCCCTTACTCTATAATTTCAAATATAGCCTAATTAGGACTCATATTATTCAAATCAACCCAAAATCATATTTTGGAAAATTACAATTGTGCCCCTAAACTTTCACATATTTACACTTTTGCCCCAAATCTCGTAAATTAAACTTCACCCTATTTTCTTATGTTTTATGACATGCTGATCATTTTTCCCTTCTATAGCAACGTCCAATTCTCACTCTTACATATATTTATGAGCATTAGGTATTTTTACCGATTATGTCATTTTACTCATTTTTACGTAAAATCGCTTAGCAAAAGTCGTTTATCTAACACCCGACCTTTGTTTTGTATCATTAGACATCAAAATACATGCATATTATTCATGGGTAAATTTTTAGACATGAACCTTAGCTCAAATTAATGGTAGAAATAAGTAGAACAAGTTACTGAGATTTCAAAAATGTAAAGAACTTCAAAAACGGGGAAAAGATGGACTTACAATCAAGCTTGGAAGTTTTAAAAACCCTAGCCATGTCTTCCATCTCCATATACGATTATGGAATGAGAAAAATGAAGAAGATGACATCTTTTTCTTAATTATTTTATCTTTATTTACCAATTTACTAAAATACCCTTAATGAAAAATAAATAAAAACATACCATGCCATGTCCATCTTTTTCCACTAATTACAAAATGCGCTATTTACCATTTAAGGACCCCCAATTTAAAAACTCATTACTCACAAGTACTTAGTACCTTTGTAAACTAGAATACACATTTTGCAACTTTTACAATTTAGTCCTTTTGACTAAATTAAGTGCCCGAACGTCAAAATTTTTGAACGAGGTTTTCGCGAAATTATTCCATAAAATCGTAGACCATAAAAATATAATAAAAATAAAATTTTCTTCATCGGATTTGTGGCCCCGAAACCACTATTCCGACTAAGCCCAAAATCAAGATATTACAGCCTGGGCACTTCCACATGGGCTAGGCACACGCCCGTGTGAGCCACACTGGCTGGCCACACGCCTATGTGCCAACCCATGTTGATTTCGAACCCTATTTTCCTAACACGCAAAAAAAGTTAATTTTTGGGGTTTCTGAGCATTCTAAAGTTTATAAATACACACTAGAAGACGACCTAAGGGGACACATAGAGAAAACGAAGAAAAGACTCGAAGAACGCAAATGGATTCAACTCAAAAGTAGGATCTTATTCAAGATCGAAGATCTCTATTCAATTTCTCTAGAAGTTTTTAGGTTTCTTTATGTCTTGTTGTTTTCCTAATTTTTAGATTTTTCCTTCCAAATTATGAACTAAATTCCCTAAATACCTAGGGAAGATGAAACCTATGATAGATCTTATTATTTGATTTTTTTGAATTACTTGATAAATACTTTATCCTTGTTCTTAGTTATGTGTATTTATTTTGTGTTTTAATGTTTTCAGAATATTAATTCATGATTGATGTGATTATTTCAGTGGAGCAAAAATCCCTATTTAAAAGTAAATATGGCATAATTGAGTGGAGTTGCATGCAATCCTAGAAATAGAATGACATAAATCTACCATATTAGAGTCAAATCTAATAGGGGAATCCATAGATCGAGTTAATATGATAATAGGGGTTTTAATTAGTAAGAGGTATCCATTAATCAACTTAGAGTCAGTTATTTTTATTCTCGAAAGAGATATTAATATATTTTAGGGATTTCTGCAGATCAAGGCAAGTGAATAAATCGTTTAATTTAGATTCAGAATAATAAGTGAAGTCTAGGTGGATTCTTTCCTGGGTATTGCCTCTCTCATTGGTTTATTTGATTATTTTCTTACTATTTTCTCTGTTGCGCTCTTAGTAATTAGTTTAGTTAATTTTAGATTAAAAAATTCCTCAATTTATCAGCTAAATAATAAAAAGATAGTAATCACTAGTACTTTTAGTCTTCGTGGATACAATATTCCCGACTCACCATAACTATACTACTATTCGATAGGTGTGCTTGCCTTTGTCGTAATTTTAGTTAGTGTAATGACGTTATCAGGTTTCCACGTAAAATCTTTGTTATATTTTTCTTTCTTTTCTTTGCGATACAGTGTCATTATCAACATTCTATTTTCAGAAAAAATCCTATATAATTTCGAGTTTACAATGGGGGAGAAGAATGTTTAACCATTGAGCTATTACCTGCACTTGTTATGTTTTACCAAAACTAATATATATCCTATTTTAATTATGTTCCTTGGTTGCTGAAAAAAAAAAACTAGAAATGAAAAAAGTGTGGTTTGAACCATAAACCTCTAAGGGAATACACTAGCTACATAACCATCAAGACTAAGTCATTTCTTGGTAATTTATTTCTTCTAACCCTGTAAATTTTGGGGTGTTACAAAAAAGTTTATAAGTTTCATAGGACAATATTAAATATGAGTTATTTAAGTTGATTTCGTTAATAATAATAGAAAAACATAAAATATAATATTAAAACTTAAAAAGAGATTAAAATAATTAATTTTAATATTATAGTAACAAATTAGTTGGCATTATTAAAGGATAACAAATTTTCAACCGTTTATTAATTGATTTTGATGTATTTAAATTTAAATTTTCAATTTTAAAAAGAAAAGGAAATTTATAATTTTCGACAATGGGATAAATACGTACAAATTGATAATGTTTTTAATGCATTACTTTAGTTTCTACTAATTTTCAGTTTAATCCTTGTGCAGTGTGCCTCACATTTTTTGCCAAAACAGAGTTGACATCCTGATGAGGAAGAAGCGTCATCCCAACGATGCGACCACCGATGTCACGATGAGAAGTTTTGTCACGTCTCAACGACGCAATGAAGGGCATTTAGATTAGGCAGCAACTACGTCATGACATGGCGATGTGTTCCCCAAGATTTTTGGTTTTCTTCTCCCGGTTAAACTCTGATTATTCTAGGGATGTTTTAGTCAAATTTGTACACGAAATTTAGCCTATATATACGCACTTTTCTACCCTACAAAGATTTAAACCATAACACATTTATGTTTTAGCTTTTACAAGCTTTCAGGCAATTTTGTGTTTAAGTTTTAAGGGTTTTTATTTTCGGGTTTTGGAGTTTAGCTTTTATCTCTATCTTTTTACTCTTTGTTTTTTCTGATTTAGTTAAATTATCTTTACCCGTGGTTTTTTATCCTCTTCGGAAGGGTTTTTCCACGTAAAACATTTGTGTTAGATCTTTTCAAATTCTTAACTAGTTTACTTGTTCATTGCTTACAAGGGTTTATCCCAAACAAACTAGTATTAGAGTTGGCTCAATTTTTGCATTCAACCCGTTAGAGATGGTAACAACTAGGTTCGACATTGAAAAGTTCGGTGGCATCACAAATTTCAATCTGTGGCAAGTTCAAATGGCAACAAAACTGATTCAGAACAGTCTAAAAAAGGTAGTTACAGAGAAGAAGCCCGCGGATATGGAACAATCAGAATGGAAAGAGCTTGATGAAAAGGCCTTGTTTGAAACTCAGTTGTGCCTCTCGAATAGTGTATTGCAGGAGGTGCTAATGAAGAAAATAGCATACGCCTAATGGAAAAAGTTAGAAACCCTTTACGCGACAAAGTCTACGGCTAATGATTGATGTTGAAACAGCAGCTATACACGTCCTTCATGGATGAATGTGAGCATGTTAGAGGTCACATCAGTCAATTTATTACTCTTTTGAATGATTTAAAAAATGTTGAGGTTCAGATTGATGATAAAGATCAGGTTATGTTATTATTGTTCTCTTTACCCCTTCATACAAGTCTTTCAGAGAGACCCTGATTTATGATAGAGATAAACTCTCGTTCAAGGATGTGAATGGTCACTTTTTGAGAAAAGAAAAACTCGACAATGAGTTTGGTTCAGTTAGCAAGTCAAATAGGCAATCCTCTATTTTGGTAGCATCAAGGAATCGAGACAAAAGATGTCGCTACTGTAAGAAGTTAGGATACGTCAATGGAGATTGTTACAAACTATAAGATAAGAGAGTTGTTAAGAGTAACAAGAAAGAATTAGCTAATGCTAATTTGGCTGACGAAAAGGGTAATGACTTCTTGTTGGTGTCAATGAACAAAAGCTCTAAACTTACGTCCAAGTGGCTCCTAGATTCGAGGTGTTTTTCTACATGTGTCCCAACAAGGATTGGTTCTCGACATACAGTTCAATTGAAGGTGGAGTTGTGCATATGGGGAATGGTTCATCCTGTAAGGTAATTGGTTTTGGTACCGTTGAGATTAGGATGCACGATAGGACAATCAGGACACTATCAGATGTCAGGCATGTGCTTGATTTAAAGAGAAATCTCATCTCCTTAGGAAATTTGGACTCGATGGGTTGTAGAATTAACATCGATTCAAGCGATATTAAGGTAACTTGTTGAGCTCTTGTTTTGATGAAAGGTAAAAAGGCTGGCAATGTAACACCCTTAACTCGTATTCGTCACCAGAACAGGGTTACAGAGCGTTACCGGAGTTTAAAGAATAGTTATAGATAAATCATATTATTTAATATTCATGTCCAAAATCAAACATATTGTCCCTTGAATGGGCCCTCGAGGCCGAATATAAATATTGGAATCAAGTAGGGACTAAATCAGAACCCTTAGGAATTTTTCACAAAATTTCAAAATTTTTCTTAAGTATAGGGCTCACACGCCCGTGTGGCCAAGGGACATGCTCGTGTGACCCTTTGACATGCCTGTGCTTCAGGCCATGTCTTACCCTGTATAACTCTCTAACTTGTGTCACACGGCCAGCCACACGCCCGTGTGCTAGGCCATGTGGTCAATTTAATTTTTCATAAAATAGGTGTAGGTTTCACACGGCGAAGACACACACTCGTGTTCTAGGCCGTGTCCCACACACGGTTGTGACACATGCCTGTGCCTCTGCTCGTGTACTCAATTCTGAGCATTTTGTTTCTCCATTTTTTTTAGATGCAGGGGACATACGACCAAACCACATGCCCATATACCAGGCCATGTGTCACACACGGTCAAGACACACAGGCGTGCATCTACCCATGTGGACAAAATAAAGTCATTTCCTAGCTTTATTTTTCACCCAGATTTTTCCAACAAACTACATCAAAGCTTACAAGTATATACCAACCAATTTAAGTATTATAACCAAGTCAATCCTATCATTTAACATAGTATAACCACTTATGCATTCATGTCTGTAATCTTACCTTTTTGTGAAGATATAGTTTTTAACCTAATTAAATCAAACCACACTATATACATATATATTAAACAAAATATACTTTATAACAACATACCAAAATATATTATCATTAGTCATTCCAATGGCTATGTTACAAACAACCATTTACATGTCAACCTTGGCACAGTTAGCCTATACATGCCATTATACTGAAATAAGTTTATTAATTTTACCAAAACAAGTAGGTGGATAGTGTGATGATTCTCCAACCAATATCCAACCTTCACGAGCTTTCGAGCACTATAAAACATGGAAAAGTAAACCTAGTAAGCATTTAATGCTTAGTAAGTTCATATAACAGGAATTAAACTTGCCATTCACATTCATTAATATTATTCATACAATAACATGCTTCCCATAATCTGCCTAATCACATACACACTCAATTAAACAAGTTAGTTATATAATTCATGTATATATCAAATAAGCATAGATGAGCTCATCATGCCACATACTCTCAGGTATTTCAGTAACATTCCTTTGATCCTCTAATTTCTCATACCAAGAGTTTTTATCCGTTGAACTATTGAAATATCGATGGATACTCAGATAATACACTTATGGTGTACAAATTAATAACTCATCAATTTATGATGTTCAGGGGTACCCATTAGGGCACTAAATCAGATAGCACACTCTCAAGCCACATATATCAGAATGCTCATTTGAACCATGTATCTGGAAGTTCATCCGGGCTAAATCTCAAGAGTTCTTATTAGAGCCACAATCAGGAAGTTCACAAAGAACTTTTAATCAGGAAACTCATGAAGAGCTTGTCAGGATTGCTCACAAAGAGCTATGTAACAGGAGCACCAGATAACCATGCCTTAGAGAGTTAAAGCGAGCCATATCAAGACACTCACATAGAGCTACGTTTGTGTCCAGGACAAATGCCAGATCACAATCGGTTGAATCATGTAACAGGATGCTCACATAGAGCTGCAGTAGTGTGCAACACATGCAAGTTCACTACCAATTAGAATGCTCGCAGGAACTTCTTAACAGAATACTAGAGAGGGCTATAACAGGATTACTTGTCTGAGCTAAATCCCATCTATAATGAGGTCAATATTATTACTCGTCCGAGCTAAATCCCGTCCACAACAAATGCAGGACTTCATTAATATGGGAAATCACATATATGCATCGAAATTAAATATTCAAACAGAACTTAACCCTTTTACGAACATTTTCGAGCATGTAATCATTTATTTCATTTATGACATTCATATAATTCACATAAATATATACCACAATCAATTCAAACACATTTAGATGCATAGTAAAGTTACACGAACTTACCTCGATATTTGTTCGGTAATTGAAAATCTACTAATCCAAAACTTTTTGTTTTCCTCGATTCAATTTCGTATTTGGTCTTTTCGGATCTATCTAAATGAATTTAATCATCAATTTATCACATTTCATACTCAATTGGATTAATTTTACGTCCTATGTAAAATTACCATTTTGCCCCTATACTTTTCATAAATGATAATTTCGTCCCTAGGCTCGAAAAATGAAATTCATGCAATTTAATCATTATTTCCAGCCTAACCAAATTTTATATAGTAAATAACAACCCATGAATTTTAAAAAAATCAAAATTTTTCCATAAGTTTTACCACTTTTCAATTTAGTCCCTAAATCAAGTTTTCATCAACATTCACTATGTAAAAGTTGTTTATCTTTCAACAACCTTTCATTTTCTACCATAAATTTCAAAATTCAATATTTACATCCATAGAAAAATCTTCATACCTTGATAAATTTTCAAATTAATCCCTAAATAGATAGATTAGACTATCCCAATTTCAAAAATATAAAAATTACTAAAACGGGACTTGAATACTTACCCAATTAAGCTTGATTAGTTTTATTTCTCTCTCTTAGGGTTTTCATGCAAATTTTGGGGAAGATGATAAAAAATAAGATGATATTTCTATTTATTTTAATTGTCATCTTTTAATTATTTTTGTTTCCAATTTAATCCTTACCTTTTTCTATTTTTCCATGGATGATTCATCAAAAATATCTACTAACTTTTCTTTAATGGTCTAATTACCATATAAGGACCTCAATTTTTGAATTCCATAGCTATTTGATCCTTATAGCTACTAGAACTTAACTTTTGCATTTTACACAATTTGGTCCTTTCCACAATTAGACACATAATAACTAAAATTTTTGTAACAGCCTGATTTTGGGCCTAGTCAGAATAGTGGTCTCGGGACCACAAATACAAAGTTAAAGAAATTATTTTATTATTATTTTGATATTATAGCATGTTTTTAAGAGTGCATGAAAAATTTGGTGAAGTAATTTTAGCGTTTGTGAACTTAATTGCGTAAAAGGACTAAATCACATAAAGTGCAAAAGTCCTAATTTGATAGCTAAAGGTGTAAAATAGCTAGAGAATAAAATTTTGGGGTCTTTAAAGGGCAATTAGACCCTTTTAAAAGAGCTTGGCCGGCCATGACACAAAGAAGAGTAAATGGTCAAAATGTTAGGTAAGTGATGACATTTTTTGTGATAAAATAATACCCTAAGTGCCTAGCCTTCATCTTTTTCACCTATTCTTTCTTCTTTACCAAAAAATCAGCCAAGAGAAGAGTTTTGAAGCTTGAAATTTTCAGCAACTTATCATCTTTAGAAGTAAGTGATTTACATACCCTTTGTTGATGATTTTTGCATTTTTTGAGACCCTTGAAGCATAAGCTTTCAAATGAGGGTACTATTTTGCAAAATGATTAAGAGTTTAGGGTTTTTCCATGAAAGGATTTGTAATGTTTTCTGAGTTTTTATGAAAGAAAATGAGTCTTGGGTGTCTTATAAACAACTTTTGTGAAAGGTGTTAGCATGAAAACACCTAAAAGGACTATTTTGCATAAGTTGTAAAATAGATGATAAATGTGTGAAATAATGGGAATTTGGAGTTGCTATAAGAGTATAAAGGGTTCGACTAGCCTTAAGATGTGAAAAAATTCGATAAAAATCGATTTTTGAGCTTAGGGGTAAAATGGTCATTTTGCAAAAGTCTAAGGCAAATTGGTCATTTTGCCCAACTATGAATTGTAGAGTGTCTATTTTGATACAGTGATTAAATAAGTGCATTTTGTTATTATAGATCAAGAAATACCAAATTCAAACCTAGACCGAGAGAAAGCCAAGCAAATCGACTAAATCGACTAGTTACCACATTTTGTGATCCGAGGTAAGTTGTATGTAAATAATACAACTACATTGATAATGTAAGTGTTTGAATTGTATTGGATTTTTTATAGCATAAATTGCTTGATTGTGGAAATGAGAAAATGATATAAGAATAGAGATAGTAGAATTCCCGAACGAACCTTAGGAAATAAATTGGATATTCATGCCATGACGTTTGGGTTCACTTGTGTGAGCTAGTGTAAGACATGTCTGGGACATGCATCGGCCACATTATGAGAGCTAGTGTAAGCCAATGTGTAACGCCTCAATTTCTCAAATCCCGAACCCCTGTTAAAATTATTTTTGCATGGTTGTGGCATGGATGTATGTCTGCCTTAGTGGTGTAGTGCTCTGGGAGTGTCTGGGAAGTCCTGGGTTCAAACCTTTGTTTGAGTAAAATTTTGCTTCTAAGTGAATAAACCCTTGTCTTCAGCTTATAGAATTTTAAACTAAAACGAGTGAAGTATGACAATATAAGGCCTGCTAGCCTAGTGGTAAGTAACGTGTGGTGTGTGCCCAGGGGTCTTGAGTTCGAGCCTTCTGTGCACTAAGGTGTTTTATTTTGCTGCCTTGCAATGTAGGAAGTAAAGGTTGACCGAAACTATTATGTTGGAGTGGTTGAATAGAGATGAATAGCTGAATTTGGGGAGAGTTTGGTGGGAGTGGATAGGGGAGTAATCGGTTAAGAGATGTGGGGAAGTTTTTGAGGAGAAAGTTAAGGAGTTGGAGAGTGTGGCAATGTAGTGCCGAATGAGGACTCTCCTCAATTTTTTGGTGTGAGTAGTGCACCTAGTCATTCGGCTATGCTCTTTGTACCGAAAGTGTAATCTAGTGCTCTCCATTTTGGGTAATCGTCATTTGTCTTCTGCCTATTTTTTTCATGTTTTTTCCTCTTCCGGTTATTGTTTTGCTTGGTAGCCATATGTTCTGGTGACCACTCGGGCATTCTGCATTCTAGCCTGTTTTGGTTTTGTCTTCAAGGTTGTGTTTGAGTGATCGATCTTCCTCTTTTTCCTTCCTTAATCTTCTTCACAATTTTCCAAACCCTCATTCTCTTCCTCCCAATCGGTCATCATTTTTCATCTTTTCTTTTGGTCTATTAGCCGTATACTTTCTTCTTATTATTATTATTCTTTTTCTACTCTGTAACTCTTGCCGAATCTAGTTTTTCTTCTTTGGTTCTGAGCCGACACTATTTTCTCTAGGAGCCGAACCCCTCTGCAACTCTCTCAACTCTTATCGTGTTTCAGCTTTTGAAGTGGGTTCTTGAGCATTCGATTAGGGGTCAGGGCAAGTTCTTTCTCCCTTTCCATCACGTTATTTCTCTCGTTTCCTCTTTGGATTTGGCTGAAGTAATCATGTTTAATAACTCTCCTTTTGGCGATTTCTTCTAGGGAGCGAGATTCTTCTATCTCGTGCATCTGGATTAAGGTGTGCTCTGAGACGTTGGCCCAATATTGCAAACCCTTACTTTTAGCCTACGATTTTGGTAAGTTCTTTACACTTGGTATAATGGTTTGAGTGAGGTAATAGTTTATAAGGGATGTATGGTTGCAGGTAGCCTCTAAGGATTGGAAAAGGGGTTGCTGGCAACAGTTTATGGAGCGATCAAAGCAAGGGGTAAGTAAGAATATGGAAAAGTGTTTTGTTTAGGGTTACTTTAATTCGACTATAGCCTATTAACCGAACCTTTTACTTGAAACAGATTGGAGTACTTGTGGGCTAGTTGGGTGATTTCGCAAGCATGTGTGTGTACCCCCATTGCTACTAACTTAGTACAGTGGAAAAGCCGAAAAGTCAAAAAGTGGGTTGTCGGCACCACACAGGCGTATGGCCGTCCATGCGGCAGGCCTAGTAGCAAAACGAGGCTGTGATGTCGACGAAATGGCCATGAGTGTTTTCATGGGCCGAAACAGTATTGGGCCATTCTGGGCCGAACTGGGTCGTGTAGGCCTAGTGGGCTTGTGGACCCCGCGGAGAAATCACACAAAACGTGGTAAATTGTGGGCCAGATTGTGTGAACTACATGACTAAAGCCATTTTTGGGCTATGTGGCCACACGAAAGTGTGGGCCAACATGGGCCGCAATATGGGCTATAGGCCCATTAGTACTGGTTGACCGATATGGTTGCGCGGATCGCTCAAGACAACTATGGACCTATTGTTAGGTCGGTAAATACACTTAGACCCCATACTGTTGAAATGACCATTATACACCTGTGAGAGGTAAATTGATTGAAATACCCCTATACTATGTATGACTGTTTATGAGCATGACATTTCTGCATACACGTATGATATTATGTTGCATTACATGGGGTGGGATATATGATTTTGGAGGAAGTGTACTGAATGGCTATAAGCCTATTACTGGCAGCTCTACTACGAATGCTGTTTTAGTACCTAAAACGGTATGATTTGGTGTTTAGGGTTGGGTGGGTCAATTATATCCCCACATGGTGTGTAAGGCTAGTACGGAGATAGTGTGTAGCAGTTGGATTGGGTAGGAATCTTTGTTTGCATACAGTACTGAAATAGGCTCAGGCGCAGACTGATACTGCTACTGAAAAAGGGGCTAAGGCCTAACTGGAACTAACGGGCCTAGGCCCAGATTGCGTTTACCTGATTGTTTGTTATGTTGGGCTTTCACACACTGATTTTTCGTAAACTCACCCATCTGTTAACTGTGTAGGAAATTCTCAGGCTTAATCGGATCGAGGCGACGGAGGATTCAGAGCTGGCCACTCTACGTAGTTTCTTTTTATATTATATTTATCATTTTATATTGGGTTTTTATTATGTAATAAGGCCACTTTAATTTTTAATTAATTTGGGAGATTTATTTATTTAACTGATTTAATTTACCTGTTAGTGATAGGACGCTAATTTTCATGAAAATATAAAAAAAGGTTTTTTTGAAAACATCACGCTCACGCAACACGGTTTTAAAATTAATAATAAACTGGTTGAAGTAATATTTTACCTAAATAACTTGAGTTTTTACAATGAGCTAGGCCTTCTAACCTTTTGTTAAGAATCTAATGAAATGTTTATAAAAAACTAATTTTTCAACAATTAATGTTTTGGAAAAACACTCGAATGTGACATCACAGATTCGTCCATAACATCTAGGCCGGGTTTGGAGTGTTACACCATGTCTGGGACATGGCATCGGCACTCAGACGAGTGCTAGTGTAAGACATGTTTAGGACATGCATTAGCCTCAAGATGTAAGCCAGTGTAAGACATGCCTGGGACATGCACCGGCCATGAAATGTGTCAATGTAAGACTATGTCTGGGACATGCCATCGGCACCTTATCCCATGTTTGAGGCTTATAGAATATCCGGTAGTGTTCCAAATGGTTCAACGGTGAAAGTTATGATTTCTAGTTAATGAGGAAAGTATAACCGTGTTGTGAGTGATACAGGTACCTATTTGGTATGTATAAAATGTGAACCCAATATGTACTATATAATGTGGATTGGATATTGATGAGCAAGTTTTACTTATGCCCACTTGTAAGTTATGAGCTTGTTGATGAATGGTAAAGTTGTGTTGTATATTTATTTATGTGCAACTTATTAAGCTTTAAGCTTGCTCCCTCTCCTTTTTCGTTTTCTTACAGTACCGCCTATCTAGCTCAAGAAGCAACGGAAGTCAAAGATATCGATCACACTATCAATCAAAGTATTCAGTACAGTTTGATTTATATTTTTGAATATGGAATGTATAGGGAATTAGACTTGTGTTTTGTGTTATTATTAATTTGGCCAAATGTGTTGGCTTGGGATAAATCCCTCATTTTGTATTAAGCCTTGAATGATGGCTAAGATTCATTTTGATTTATATCTAAAGATGTTATTTTCATGGATGAGTAAAATGCACAAATGGAATGTTGTTTATTGTGGCTGATTTGGTTGCATGAGATAGCCTTATATTAGTTTTGGTTGCCATTGCGCAGGTTGTGTAAATAAGGGTGGCTAAGAGGCTTGGTAAATAGATTTATATTGTCCACACGAGTACACACACGGGCGTGTGTCTAGGCCTGTGTGACACACAGTCTGCCTTATATGTGACATCCCTAAATTGACCCTAGTCGGAAAGTGGTTTCGGGACCACTAAACCGAGTCATAATAATAATTAACCATCATAATTGATGCTCATTATATGTATATATGCATGTGTGAAAATTTCATGTTTGGATTTTGTTAATTGTAAGTAAATTTTTATCAAATAGGACTTATGTGAGAAAATTTAGAAATGTGCTAGGCAAATGTAAGGTGGCCTATTAATACATGTGGGAAAGTGTTGTCCTTGCATGTCAAATTAGCCAAAATGAAGCATGATGGCCGGCCATACTATGGGTGGAAACATGTCTCCAACATGTTAGACTAGTGATGCATGTAGGAAACAATAAATTAAGAAAGTTAGCATTAAAAAATGGAAAAAGAAAATGATGATAACAAAAAAAAAAGAGTGTGGATGCTTTCCCCCTCCCTTGCCGTACATGAGAGAAACAAAACAAAGAAAGAAAGAAAAAAAATGTTCATTCTCTCATTTTCTCCTTGCTTGGCCGAATGTACTAAGAAGAAAGGGGGGGAAGCTTGAGAAAATCAGCCACGGGAGTTTGCTAGACTAAGGTATGTTGATGTTATCCATGAGATTTATGCATGTTTTTAGTTGATAGTTTGAGTTCCACCTAACCCATGGTCTAAACCTTTACCATGAAATGGGGATGATATTCGGCCATGGGTGTTGTCTTCTTGGTATCATTGATGTTTGATGTTTGATGTTGTGGTGGTGAGGCATGAAGATAAGTTAAGGTTCAACTAAGGTGGATTTGTGGATGTTATTTGCATGCTAAAGGTAAAGCTTGTAATGATGCATGGTATGGTGTTGTATGGCATTTGGCCATGGTAGGGAATAAAAGGAAACTATGTTCGTTGTTCATGTCATTTGAATGAGAAGTGCTAGTAAGGTGAAGTACAAATGTTAGTGTTTGATTTACTAGTGTATATATGCATACTAGCCTAGTTGTGAACTTGAATCAAATTGGTGTTAAGTCGATACAAGCGACCTTACTTGTTGAATGTATCAAGTGTGGAAATCGGCCTTAACATGAATGTGTATGTTCGCCACATGAACGAATACATATGTTGATGTGTATATTCGGCCTTAGGTAGCCTATTGAGGGCCTTAGCTTTTCCTTGATGCTTGAATGAATTGTATTGAATTGCTTGATGTAATATAAAATGTGCATGACCAATGTGTATCCAAGCAAAAGGGTGGCCATATGACCATTTAAACTCCTTGTCATATTCGCCATAAGCTAGCATAATGAGGTTTTAATAAGTTAAATTTGTGTGAACTAGCTCAAGAACTCAAAGGATCAAAGTTGGACAAGGGAAAGACAAAGTAATTGAATAGCCATTGAAAACGTGCGACAACATCCGAGGTAAGTCATTAAGCATATATTTGGTATTGATTTAAATGATCATAATATATATGCAATTGTGTTTAATGAATTGATGTGTAAATGAAAATGTATGTGTATGGAATGATGCCATTGTTGAATGTATAAAGGCAGCAAAATGCATAAGGTATTGGTCACGGCACTAAGTGTGCGGGTATAAATGGACACGGTGACAAGATTGGCACTAAGTGTGCGGGTTTAAATTGTACAGCACTAAGTGTGCGAGTTTGATTCTATAGCACTAAGTGTGCGAGCTGAAAATATATAGCACTAAGTGTGCGGATTCACTATATGCTCTTGTATTACAATTGGCACTGAGTGTGCGACATTATCGAGTTAATCCCGGACAGCGAATCGGGTAAGTAGCTTGAGCTCATGACGAATAGGCAATATGTTCATGCTCGGGGTTGAGCTTGGTAAGCTTTAAATCTATGTGATGATTGCAATTGTGTGATTGTGGTGAAAATGAGTTAGTGTGTGAAAATGCCTCAAATATCTTATCGTATAAATATGAAATGTGGATGTATGGCTTGGTATGAGATTGAACCGAAAGGTCCGAGGAATTATGGTATAGTTCGATATGGATGAAGTACCTAGCCCTGTTTCATTGTTTCACTTTGTGATGAATTTAGCTAATGGATAATTGTAAAGTGCTTATGACTTACTGAGTTATAAACTCACTCGGTGTTTTCTTGTCACCCATTTTAGGTCTCTTGGACTCGTATTGTTGCGTGCTCGGAACCGTCGTTGAAGTCATCACACCGGCTGAAATATTTTGGTATTGTCTTCGTTGTTGAAGAACATTTGGCATGTATAGGCTATTATATTTTGTTGAACTGTGGGTTGTAAACTTTAAGCCATGTGAAAATGGCCTATGTGGTCGTCGAGTGGGATGCTAGAACCTATAGCCACGAGTCTTAGAAACTTTAATTTTGATAAGGTGGCCATAATTTGTGTCATGTTTGATGGATGATTAAGGCCAAGGAAAGATTCATGAAATTGGCATAGTCTACTGCAGTAACTGTTGCGGACAGCAGCAGTGAGGTGAGATTGAAAAATCACTAAAAATAGTAGAAGTAGAATTAAATAGTGAATAAATTATGAAATTGAACCTTGATGAATCTAGTTTAATATGGATGGAACGAAACGACCATATGAGCAGTATATTGAGAGATATTAAAGTTCTCGTGAGACAGGGCCAGAACGGTTTCTGGGTCCCCTGTCGTGACTTTGAAAATTTACTATAAATTATCCAGAAAGAATTAGAAGTCATACCTTATATGTGAAGATTCCATTTTGAGTCTAGTTTCATTAGAAACAAACGGCACCAGTATTAAAGCCCTGTACAGAGAGATATTCAAGTTTTAACGTGCGAAGGTCAGTGTAGTCGACTTCTGTAACATTGGTGACTTTAACTAATAAACTGTACCAATTGGCCCCACCAAAAATTCTAGAAATAAATCCATGGATAGATATATGAGTCTAAATTCATGGAAAATTTACGGAATCAGTTTCCGAGTTTTGAAACTCGAGATATGATTTTTATGGTGACAGTGACGCAGTTTTCCAGCCTGTCTGGAAATGCCAAATTGGTTGGTACCTTGAGAAGATTTGGCCCATTAACCCCTCGTGTCCGACACCGGCGACGGTCACGGGTTCGGGGGGTTACATTTCATTGGTATCAGAGCTATGGTTTAGTCGGTTCTAGGACTACCATAGCGCGTGTGAGTCTAGCTATACATGCCAAATTGTTAGTGCTTAATAATGTGATGACTTCTGACGGTTGAAATTTTTGTTTTGATTAGCAATGGAACCCGGTAGAGAGACCCTTGGCGGATGACGTTGAAAGTGTAGCGGCTGCTCTGCGCAAGGGACACCGCCTGTTGAGCCTCGATCATCCGCGAATAATCAAAATGAAGGGGCGAAACAAGCCTTCTTCACCATGATGAATGAGTGGGTCGCGCAATATGCCCGAACCAACCCGGCTGTCCAACCATTCCCGAATTTAAATACTCCACCCCAAGAGCCCGCAATGCCTCCAGTTACTGATCCTGTGAGGCTGAGTAAACCACCGTGGACTTGATTAGGAAGTGTGGGGCCGAGGAGTTCAAGGCCATAGTTACTGATGATGCCGAAAAGGCCGAGTTACGCTCGATAACACCATTAGAGTGTTAGATGAACTGTCATGCACACCCGATGAATGTCTTAAGTGTGCTATATCCTTGTTGTGAGACTCAGCTTACTATTGGTGGAGGACTTTAATTTCCATAGTCCCAAATGAACGAGTTACTTGGGATTTCTTTCAATCCGAATTTCGAAAGAAATACATTAGTCAACGGTTCATCGATCAGAAGCGTAAGGAATTCTTGGAACTCAAGCAAGGCCGGATGACCGTATCTGAATACGAACATGAGTTCGTAAGACTTAGTCGGTATGCTCGGGAGTGTGTGGCTGATGAGGTTGCGATGTGCAAAAGATTTGAAGAAGGATTGAATGAAGAGTTAAAGTTACTAGTGGGAATTTTGGAGATAAAGGAGTTCGTGACACTAGTCGAACGAGCCTGCAAGGCGGAAGAACTTGGGAAGGAGAAGAAGAAGGCTAAATTTGAAGCAAGAGATTACCGTAAAAGATCGACGAGTAAAGCTCCGTTCTCGGCTGTAAAGAGGTTCAGGGAGGACACCAGTAAGTCGAGGACGATCATGAGAATTTCCATTAGAGCCCGACCATTGACGGACTCCCGAGCTACTTGAGAGCTAGTGTGGGCAATAATCGTCAAGAGAGACTGAATGCCCCCAATGTGGAAGACGACACCTAGGTGAATGTTGGGGTAAGTCTGTTAATAGGGCTCATATGGATGCGGTTCAAGGACCACTTCATTAGAGATTGCACGGAGCTAGATGAGAGGAATAAGACGCAAGGTGCAAGACCTAGTGGAACGACGGTGGAGGTAGGCCCCGAGAATCTCTGGAGGTAGGGGTGGTAATCGAGAGGAGCCTCTAATACTGGCTGTCCGATCCGAGACCCGTGCTCTGCTAGAGCATATGCCATCCGCGCACGAGAGGAGGCATCCTCCCCGACGTTATCACTGGTACTTTTACTCTCTTTGATACTATTGTGATTGCATTGATTGACCCCGCTCTACTCACTCATATGTATGTGAAACCTTAGCATCCAAAGAAGACTCTACCGTTGAGTCTCTGAGTTCGTAATTCGAGTGTCAAACCCTTTGGGTCAATACGTGCTCGTTGATAAAGTGTGCAAGAGATGCCCCTAATAATTCGAGAATCTGTTTTCCTACCGATCGATGCTTCTACCATTTCATGAATTCGATGTTATTCTTGGTATGGATTGGTGACCGTACATGATGCAAGGGTGGATCGCAAAAGGAAAACCATTGATTTGAGGAGTGCAAATAATGAGGTAGTCCGAGTCGAGTCTCATCGATTTAAAAGGAGCACCAATGATAATATCTTCTATGACCGCTCGGAGGTATGTGAAAAGGGTGTGAAACATACCTTGCGTATGTGTTTGGAAGTAAAGAGACGAAAGGAAACTCGAATCGGTACCGATGGTTTGTGAGTATTCGGATGTTTTTCCGAGGAGTTACCGGATTGCCACCGGTTCGAGAAGTGGAATTGACATCGGTTGTACCGGTACTACGCCGATTTCAATAGCCCGTATCATATGGCATTAACGGAATTAAAGGAATTGAAGGTTCAATTGCAAGAATTGACGGATAGAGGTTTCGCTCGACCGAAGTTTTTCTCCATGGGGCGCTTTGTATTGTTTGTGAAGAAGAAGGACGGAACCATGAGGTTGTGCATCGACTATCGTCAACTCAATAAAGTGACGATAAAGAATAAATATCCATTGCCACGAATTGACGATTTGTTTGATCAATTAAAGGGAGCCTCGGTGTTTTCAAAGATAGATTTGAGGTCGGGTACTATCGGTTGAGGGTCCGAGAATCGGACATACCCAAAACCGCTTTTAGAACGAGGTACGGTCACTACGAATTCTTGGTGATGCCGTTTGGGCTTACTAATGCCCTGCGGTGTTTATGGATTTAATGAATAGAATTTTCAGGCCATACTTGGATCGGTTCGTAGTTGTATTTATCGATGACATTTTGGTCTATTCGA
Organism: Gossypium arboreum; assembly: GCF_025698485.1. NCBI lineage: Eukaryota > Viridiplantae > Streptophyta > Magnoliopsida > Malvales > Malvaceae > Gossypium > Gossypium arboreum. The sequence goes on from NC_069071.1 coordinate 21,011,571, forward strand.
GAGATGAAACGAACATCTTGAACACCGAGGCTAGTGTTGCAAATCTTACGAGATAAGCGATATATCGCAAAGTTCAAGAATGTGAATTTTGGTTGAAAGAGGTTAGCTTTTTGGGGCACGTGGTGTCCGCATCGGTGTCGGGTGGACCCGAACAAAATTCAGCCATAGTCGATTGGAAACCACCAAGGAATGTTACCGGGTTAGGAGCTTTTGGGGCTTGCGGTTATTACCGACGATTTGTAAAGGTTTCTCGACGATAGCCACGCCAATGACGGCTTACTCCAAAAGGATGTTAAGTTCGAATGGACGGAGAAATGTCAGAAAAGTTTCGATCAACTGAAAGCTTATTTGACTGAAGCCCCAATTCTAGTGCAACCCGAATCGGGCAAAGAGTTTGTCATTTATAGTGATGCATCCCTACTTGGGTTGGGTTGCGTATTGATGCAAGAAGGGCGAGTTGTGGCCTATGCGTCGAGACAATTAAAGCCACATGAGAAAAATTATCCGACCCATGATCTCGAATTGGTCGCCATCGATTCGCCTTTAAAGATATGGCGACATTACTTATTTGGTGAGAAGTGCCATGTGTATTCGGATCACAAAAGTCTCAAATATTTGATGACCCAAAGAGACTTAAATCTGCGACAAAGCGATGGCTCGAGTTGTTAAAAGATTATGAGCTCGTCATTGATTATCACCGGGAAGGGCTGATGTGGTTGCGATGCCTTAAGCGAAATCACTGCTTGCTTTATGAAGCGATGAATGTACACTTGTCTATCCTACCCGACAATGTGTTAGTAGCTGAATTGAAAGCCAAACCATTATTGATACGTCAAATTCGTGAAGCTCGAAAAGTCAACGATGAGTTGGTTGCAAAACAGGATGAGTGTGTTCCGAACAAGGACTCGGAATTTCAAATCGATGATGACGATTGTTTGAGGTTCAGAAGTCGTCTGTGTGTTCCAAAGAATTCGGAACTTATTCCAATAATTTTGAACGAAGCCCATTGTAGCCGAATGGCAATCCACCCGGGGAGTACGAAGATGTACAACGATTTGAAACGTCGGTTTTGGTGGCATGGTATGAAACGAGACATCTCTGATTTTGTTTCGAGATGTTTAATATGTCAACAAGTGAAAGCGGAACATCAAGTGCCTTCAGGATTACTTCAGCCAATCACGATACCCGAGTGGAAATGGGATCGAGTCACAATGGACTTTGTATCCGGACTGCCATTGTCAGTGAGTAAGAAGGATGCGATTTGGGTCGTTGTCGATAGACTGACTAAGTCGGCTCACTTTATCCCCGTACATACGGATTTTTCAATGGACAAACTAGCCGAATTGTACGTTTCTCAGATTGTGAGATTACACGGGGTGCCTATTTCCATCGTGTCGGATAGAGATCCGAGATTTACCTCGCGATTTTGGAAGAAGTTGCAAGAAGCTTTGGGTACCAAGTTGCATTTCAGCACCGCCTTTCACCCCCAAACCGATGGTCAATCCGAACAGATAATTCAAATACTCGAGGATATGTTGAGATGTTGTATCCTTGAGTTTAGTGGTTCATGGGAACAGTATCTGCCTTTGATTGAATTCGCACAACAATAGCTTTCAATCAAGTATTAAGATGGCGCCTTACGAGGCTTTATACGATCGTAAATGCCGTACCCATTATTCTGACCGAACTTAATGAAGGTAAATTCTTGAGGTTGATTTGGTTAAGGATGCCGAGCAAAGAGTTCGAGTAATTCGTGAAAGTTTGAAAGTCGCTTCGGATCGCCAAAAGTCGTATGCGGATTTGAAAAGAAAAGATATTGAATATCGGGTTGGAGACAAGGTCTTTCTCAAAGTTTCACCTTGGAAGAAGGTGCTTAGATTTGGTCGTAAGGGCAAATTGAGTCCGAGGTTCATCGGGCCATATGAAGTATCCGAACGAGTTGGGCCATCGATATCGATTAATTTTGCCCCGAGCTCGAAAGGATTCACAACGTTTTCATGTCTCGATGCTTGACGATATAGGTCGATCCATCGCACGTAATTGCTCCATCTCGAGATTGAGATTCAGCCTAATTTGAGCTATGAAGAGGAACCGGTTCGCATTATGAGGCGTGAAGTAAAAGAGTTGCAATAGGAAAATCCCGTTAGTGAAGGTGTTGTGGCATAAACACGGAATGGAAGAAGCCACTTGGGAACTTGAGGACTCTATGAAAGAGCGATACCGAGCCTATTTACGGTAAGATTTTCGGGGACGAAAATTTCTTAAGTGGGGAGAGTTGTGACATCCCTAAATTGACCCTAGTCGGAAAGTGGTTTCGGACCACTAAACCGAGTCATAATAATAATTAACCATCATAATTGATGCTCATTATATGTATATATGCATGTGTGAAAATTTCATGTTTGGATTTTGTTAATTGTAAGTGAATTTTTATCAAATAGGACTTATGTGAGAAAATTTAGAAATGTGCTAGGCAAATGTAAGGTGGCCTATTAATACATGTGGGAAAGTGTTGTCCTTGCATGTCAAATTAGCCAAAATGAAGCATGATGGCCGGCCATACTATGGTGGAAACATGTCTCCAACATGTTAGACTAGTGATGCATGTAGGAAACAATAAATTAAGAAAGTTAGCATTAAAGAAATGGAAAAAGAAAATGATGATAACAAAAAAAAAAGAGTGTGGATGCTTTCCCCCCCTTGCCGTACATGAGAGAAACAAAAACAAAGAAAGAAAGAAAAAAAATGTTCATTCTCTCATTTTCTCCTTGCTTGGCCGAATGTACTAAGAAGAAAGGGGAAGCTTGAGAAAATCAGCCATGGGAGTTTGCTAGACTAAGGTATGTTGATGTTATCCATGAGATTTATGCATGTTTTTAGTTGATAGTTTGAGTTCCACCTAACCCATGGTCTAAACCTTTACCATGAAATGGGGATGATATTCGGCCATGGGTGTTGTCTTCTTGGTATCATTGATGTTTGATGTTTGATGTTGTGGTGGTGAGGCATGAAGATGAGTTAAGGTTCAACTAAGGTGGATTTGTGGATGTTATTTGCATGCTAAAGGTAAAGCTTGTAATGATGCATGGTATGGTGTTGTATGGCATTTGGCCATGGTAGGGAATAAAAGGAAACTATGTTCGTTGTTCATGTCATTTGAATGAGAAGTGCTAGTAAGGTGAAGTACAAATGTTAGTGTTTGATTTACTAGTGTATATAAGCATACTAGCCTAGTTGTGAACTTGAATCAAATTGGTGTTAAGTCGATACAAGCGACCTTACTTGTTGAATGTATCAAGTGTGGAAATCGGCCTTAACATGAATGTGTATGTTCGCCACATGAACGAATACATATGTTGATGTGTATATTCGGCCTTAGGTAGCCTATTGAGGGCCTTAGCTTTTCCTTGATGCTTGAATGAATTGTATTGAATTGCTTGATGTAATATAAAATGTGCATGACCAATGTGTATCCAAGCAAAAGGGTGGCCATATGACCATTTAAACTCCTTGTCATATTCGGCCATAAGCTAGCATAATGAGGTTTTAATAAGTTAAATTTGTGTGAACTAGCTCAAGAACTCAAAGGATCAAAGTTGGACAAGGGAAAGACAAAGTAATTGAATAGCCATTGAAAACGATGCGACAACATCCGAGGTAAGTCATTAAGCATATATTTGGTATTGATTTAAATGATCATAATATATATGCAATTGTGTTTAATGAATTGATGTGTAAATGAAAATGTATGTGTATGGAATGATGCCATTGTTGAATGTATAAAGGCAGCAAAATGCATAAGGTATTGGTCACGGCACTAAGTGTGCGGGTATAAATGGACACGGTGACAAGATTGGCACTAAGTGTGCGGGTTTAAAATTGTACAGCACTAAGTGTGCGAGTTTGATTCTATAGCACTAAGTGTGCGAGCTGAAAATATATAGCACTAAGTGTGCGGATTCACTATATGCTCTTGTATTACAATTGGCACTGAGTGTGCGACATTATCGAGTTAATCCTGGACAGCGAATCGGGTAAGTAGCTTGAGCTCATGACGAATAGGCAATATGTTCATGCTCGGGGTTGAGCTTGGTAAGCTTTAAATCTATGTGATGATTGCAATTGTGTGATTGTGGTGAAAATGAGTTAGTGTGTGAAAATGCCTCAAATATCTTATCGTATAAATATGAAATGTGGATGTATGGCTTGGTATGAGATTGAACCGAAAGGTCCGAGGAATTATGGTATAGTTCCGATATGGATGAAGTACCTAGCCTTGTTTCATTGTTTCACTTTGTGATGAATTTAGCTAATGGATAATTGTAAAGTGCTTATGACTTACTGAGTTATAAACTCACTCGGTGTTTTCTTGTCACCCATTTTAGGTCTCTTGGACTCGTATTGTTATGCGTGCTCGGAACCGTCGTTGAAGTCATCACACCGGCTGAAATATTTTGGTATTGTCTTCGTTGTTGAAGAACATTTGGCATGTATAGGCTATTATATTTTGTTGAACTGTGGGTTGTAAACTTTAAGCCATGTGAAAATGGCCTATGTGGTCGTCGAGTGGGATGCTAGAACCTATAGCCACGAGTCTTAGAAACTTTAATTTTGATAAGGTGGCCATAATTTGTGTCATGTTTGATGGATGATTAAGGCCAAGGAAAGATTCATGAAATTGGCATAGTCTACTGCAGTAACTGTTGCGGACAGCAGCAGTGAGGTGAGATTGAAAAATCACTAAAAATAGTAGAAGTAGAATTAAATAGTGAATAAATTATGAAATTGAACCTTGATGAATCTAGTTTAATATGGATGGAACGAAACGACCATATGAGCAGTATATTGAGAGATATTAAAGTTCTCGTGAGACAGGGCCAGAACGGTTTCTGGGTCCCCTGTCGTGACTTTGAAAATTTACTATAAATTATCCAGAAAGAATTAGAAGTCATACCTTATATGTGCAGATTCCATTTTGAGTCTAGTTTCATTAGAAACAAACGGCACCAGTATTAAAGTCCTGTACAGAGAGATATTCAAGTTTTAACGCGCGAAGGTTAGTGTAGTCGACTTCTGTAACATTGGTGACTTTAACTAATAAACTGTACCAATTGGCCCAACCAAAAATTCTAGAAATAAATCCATGGATAGATATATGAGTCTAAATTCAGGGAAAATTTACGGAATCAGTTTCCGAGTTTCGAAACTCGAGATATGATTTTTATGGCGACAGTGACGCAGTTTTCCAGCCTGTCTGGAAATGCCAAATTGGTTGGTACCTTGAGAAGATTTGGCCCATTAACCCCTCGTGTCCGACACCGGTGACGGTCACGGGTTCGGGGGGTTACATTATAGGCGTGTGGTTCGGTCGTGTGTCCCCTACACGTAAAATTTTCAAGTTAGTATGCATGGTAGTAAACACACGGGCAAAGACACGACTGTGTGTCTGAGTCGTGTGAAGGACATGGCCTAGTACACAGGCGTGTGCCTTGGCCGTGTGACATTTTGGGGTTGCTGACGTCAGAAACAAAATGTCTAGGTTTTTGCACACGGGCTAGGACACAAGCATGTCATGGTCGTGTGAAGGGCACGGGCCAGGGCCAGGGACATGGGTATGTGCTAGACCGTGTGAAAAACCCTGTAGGTGTGTATTTAGAATTAATTCTACACGGGTAGAGGAAATGGGCATGTCCCTGTATTGCTTAGGCCGTGGAGACACATGGGCCATCAACATGACCATGTCAAATTGGCCACACGGGCGTGTATCCTGTTTCTAAGACAAATTTTCTATAGATGGCTTGAGGACCGGGGTTAATCCCGAATAGTTTCCAATGGTCAATTTGGGGTTCGTAGGCCCATGATAAGAAGTTTAAAGTAGAAATTGAAAAAGTTTCAAATTGAGCAGAATTTTGGTGACTCAGAAATGTTTAATGCCTCATATTTCATCCCGACGAAGGGTACGGGTGTGGGGTGTTACATTTAGTAGTATCAGAGTAATGTTTTATTCGATTCTAGGACTAACCTACCGAGAGTACGAGTCTATCTATACATGCCATAACTGTATATTGATAATGTGACGACTTCTGACGACTATAAATTATATTTTTATATAGTAAATGAATCCTGATAGAGCTAGACGGATGACATGGAGAGTAACACACCGGCTCCCGCTGAAGGGACCGTGGTTGTTGGGAGTGAGCCCGTAACTATGGGCCAAGGCGGAGCGGCTAGAGAAGCCTATCTCTGAATGATGGATGTTTGGTACACGGAGTTCGTTCGTGCGAATCTAAACATTCCACCTCCCCCACCTCCTCTGATTCCTCAGTATGCCCCTATAGCTCTACAAGGAGCGGACGTGATCAGGAAGGAGAAGCCTCTGGTAGACAAGATCTGGAAACAAGGGGCTAAAAAACTCCAGGCTAACATAGATGACGACCCGAAGAAAGAAAAGTTTTGGTTAGAGAATACCATCAGGGTATTTGATGAACTGTCGTGTACGCCAGAGGAGTGAGTGAAATGTGTGGTATCGCTCTTGCGAGATTAGACCTACCAGTGGTGGAACACTCTCGTGTTTATGGTATCGAGAGAGAGACTAACTTCGGAATTCTTCCAAGAAGAGTTCCGAAAGAAGTATATTAGTCAAAGGTTTATAAACCAAAAGAGGAAAGAATTTCTAGAGTTGAAGCAAGGTAGTAAAACTGTGGCGAAGTATGAACGTGAGTTTGTGAAACTCAGCAAATACGTGGGGGAGTGCGTGTCCTCAAAAGCCACCATGTGTAAAAGGTTTGAGGATAGTCTAAATGAGGATATCCGAGTGTTTGTTGGCATTTTAAAGTTAAGAGAATTTGTGGTACTCATTGAGAGAACATGCAAAGCAGAAGAGTTGGTTAAAGAGAGAAGGAAGACAGCTATTGAGATGCGTGATTCAAGGAAAAGACAAACGGAGAAATCGTACCAGTCCTCATCTAAGAAATCTAAGGAATTCTCTAACCGATCGAATGCTTCGGTCGGGTTTTCGAATAGAAATAATAACCAGCAGAACACGACTTCTAGAGTCCAGACCACTTCTGTCTCGAGCGTCAGTAGTGCTCAGCCAACTAGGCCAGAATATTCACAATATGGTAGGTACCACTTTGGTGAGTTCCGAGGTAAAGAAAAAGGGTGCTTCAAATGTGGGTCACTAGACCACTTCATCCGAGACTGTTCCGAAATGGAAGAGAGAAAAAGCAAGAAGTGAAGGCAAGTAGTGCTCCTTTGAGGGGTAGACCACAAAAGAACCCTGGAAGCTAGACTACTAGTAGAGGTGTAGCCAAAGATGTTGTATTGAGGTCCAAGGGTAGAGCACCTGCAAGGACTTACACTGTTCGTGCCCGTGAAGAGGCAGAATCTCCCGACGTGATCAGGAGTACCTTTTCTATCCACGATATATCTGTTGTTGCTTTAATTGACCCGGGGTCTACCCACTCCAATATTTGTATGGAATTAATATCCCGTATGAACATGTTAGTAGAGCCCACAGAATTTGGGATAAAAGTGTCCAACCCTTTGGGTAGATATATGCTAGTAGACCAAGTGTATAGAAATAGTCCTTTGACAATTAGGGGTCATTGTTTTCCAGCCAACATGATGTTGTTGTCTTTTAATGAATTCGATTTAATCCTTGTGATGGATTGGTTGACTTCTCATACTGTTGTAGCGGACTGTGGGAGAAAAGTTATTGAACTAAAATGTGAAAACGGGAATATTCTTCGGGTTGGGCCAGATGAATCGAATAATTTACCCATGATAATATCATCGTTGATTGCTGAAAAATATTTGAGGAAAGGATATGAGGCTTATCTCACTTTTTTGTTGAATACTTAAGTGTCTGAATCGAAGGTAGAATTGGTACCAGTGGTTTGCGAGTTTATAAATGTGTTTCTGGAAGAATTACCCAGACTACCTCTAGTGAGGGAAGTTGAGTTTGGAATCGAGTTGGTACCTGACACGGCACTCATTTCTATTGCTCCGTATAGGATGGCTCAGACCGAATTAAAGGAGTTAAAGGCTTAGCTTCAAAAATTGACGGATAAAGGTTTCGCGAGACCTAGTTATTCATCATGGGGTGCATCAGTGTTATTTGTGAAAAAAAAAGATGGTTCGATGAGGCTATGTATTGACTACTGCGAACTGAACAAGGCGACGATAAAGAATAAGTATCCTCTACCAAGGATCAATGATTTGTTTGATCAATTGAAGGAAGCCATGGTGTTCTCCAAGATTGATTTGAGATCTAGCTATAATCAGTTAAGGGTTAAAGAGCAAGATGTACCGAACATTGCGTTTCGGACGAGATGGGCATTATGAGTTCCTCGTCATGCCCTTTGGTTTGACTAATGCCTCGAAAGTATTTATGGATTTGATGAACCACATTTTTGTCCGTATCTACATAAGTTTGTCGTTGTATTTATTGATTACATACTGATTTACTCGCGTGATGAGGGTGAACACGCGGAGCATTTGAGAACTGTTTTACAGACCTTGAGAGACAAGAAATTGTACACCAAGTTCGGTAAGAGTGAATTTTTGCTCAGAGAAGTCAGATTTTTGGGCATTTTGTATCAGGTGATGGGATCCAAGTTGATCCGAGTAAGATTTCAGCCATTATTGAGAGGAAGCCGCCAAGAAATATGACAGGAGTTAGAAGCTTTTTTGGGTTTGGCCAAATACTATAGAAGGTTTGTTCGAGAGTTTTCTATGATCGCTATTCCAATGATGAGGCTATTACAAAAGGACATCAAATTCGAATGGTTATAAAAGTGCCAACAAAGTTTCAGGAAATTAAAAGTTTTATTGACCAAAGCCCCAGTGTTAGTACAACCGGAGTCGGGCAAGGAATTTGTGATTTATAGAAATGCCTTCTTGAATGGGTTGGGGTGTGTGCTCATGCAAGAAGGCAAGGTTAGAGCCTATGCCTCAAGATAGCTAAAGCCACACGAGAGAAATTACCCGACCCTTGACTTGGAACTAGTAGTTATAATGTTCGCGTTAAAGATTTGGAGACATCATTTGTATGGTGAGATATGCCGAGTAATCACTGATCATAAAAGTCTTAAGTATTTAATGACTCAGAAGGAATTGAATCTATAGCAACGAAGGTGGCTAACACTTATAAAGGATTACGAGTTGGTAATTGACTATCACCTGAGAAAGGCGAATGTAGTCGCCGACGCTTTGAGTAGAAAGTCATTGTTCACTTTAAGAGCTATGAATACTCAGTTGACTGTGTCTAGTGATGGTTCAATTCTAGCAAAGTTGAAAGCTTGGCCGATGTTTCTACAAGAAATTTGTGAAACTCAGAACAATGACAAAGATTTGCAAACCAAGAGAACTCAACGTGAGTCGGGGGCCAAATCAGACTTTCGAATTGGTATGATGGGTGTTTGGTGTTTAAGGATAGAGTTTGTATACCCAAAGACAGTGAGCTTATTCAGAAGATTCTATGAGAGGCACATAGTGGTTGCTTGTCCATTCACCCGGGTAGTGTAAAAATGTACAACGATTTGAAGAAAATATATTGATGGACAGGAATGAAAAGAGACATTTCAGAGTTCGTTTCCAAGTGTCTTGTGTGTCAGCAAGTGAAGGCCGAACACCAAGTACCTTTAGGTTTTTCAGCCTATAACGATCCCAGAGTGGAAGTGGGATCGAATTACTATGGATTTTGTGACGGATTTTCCATTAACCCCGAGGAAAAAGGATGTCGTTTGGGTTATTTTGGATAGGCTAACAAAGTCATCACATTTTATACCGGTGAGTACTGACTACTCCCTTAAGAGATTGGTTGACTTGTACGTTTCTGAGATTATAAAGCTACACAGGGTGCCCATGTTGATTATTTCAAATAGAGACCCAAGATTTACCTCGAGATTTTGGAAAAAATTACAAGAGGCTTTGGGAACAAAGTTGAGTTTTAACACAGCATTTCACCCGCAAATCGGCGGTCAGTCGGAAAGAGTGATTCAGATTTTAGAAGACATGTTGCGGTGTTGTATTCTAGAATTTCAGGGTAGTTGGGAAAGGTACTTGCCATTAGTTGAATTCGCCTACAACATTAGCTATCAGTCAAGTTTGAAGATGGCTCCTTATAAGGCTTTATATGGGAAAAAGTGTCAAACGCCCATATATTGGACCAGCTCAGAGAGGATCATATTCACGGGGTCGATTTAGCCAAAGAGACCGAAGAGAAAGTTAAGGTGATTCGCAACTGTTTGAAGACCACCTCGGATAGGCGAAAATCTTATGCGAATTTGAAATGAAAAGAGATCGAATTTCAAGTCGGTGATCGAGTGTTTTTAAAGTATCCCCATGGAAGAAAGTACTCAGATTTGGTAGAAGAGGCAAGTTGAGTCCTCGTTTCATAAGACCTTATGAGGTTACCAAGAGAGTAGGGTCAATTGCCTATCGATTGGCTTTGCCACCAGAATTGGAAAAGATTCATGACATATTTTATGTATCCATGCTACGTCGATATAGATCAGACCCTTCGCATGTGATTACGCCAACAGAGGTCGAGATTCATCCGGACATGAGATATGGCGAAGAGCCTATCAAGATTTTAACTCGTGAAGGCAAACAGTTAAGGAATAAGAGTATAACACTCGTGAAAGTTTTATGGCATGGACATGGAGTCGAGGAAGCCACATTGGGACCCGAGGGAACTATGAGAGATTAATACCCGAATTTATTCGCCAGTAAGATTTTCGGGGACGAAAATCCCTAAGAGGGGAGAAATGTAACAGCCTGATTTTGGGCCTAATCAGAATACTGGTCTCAAAACCACAAATCAAAAGTTGTAGAAATTATTTTATTATTATTTTGATATTATAGCATGTTTTTAAGAGTGCATGAAAAATTTGGTGAAGTAATTTTAGCGTTTGTGAGCTTAATTGCATAAAAGGACTAAATCGTATAAAGTGCAAAAGTCCTAATTTGATAGCTAAAGGTTTCAAATAGCTAGAGAATAAAAGTTGAGGGTCTTCAAAGGGCAATTAGACCCTTTTAAAAGAGCTTGGCCGGCCATGAGACAAAAGAAGAGTAAATAGTCAAAATGTTAGATAAGTGATGACATATTATATGATAAAATAATACCCTGAGTGCCTAGCCTTCATCTTTTTCACCTATTCTTTCTTCTTAACCAAAAATATCGGTCAAGAGAAGAGTTTTGAAGCTTGAAATTTTTAGCAACTTATCATCTCTAGAAGTAAGTGATTTCTATACCCTTTGTTAATGATTTTTGCATTTTTGAAACCCTTGAAGCATAAGCTTTCAAATGAGGGTACTATTTTGCAAAATGACTAAGAGTTTAGGGTTTTTCCCTGAAAGGATTTGTAATGTTTGCTGAGTTTTTATGGAAGAAAATGAGTCTTGGGTGTCTTATAAACAACTTTTGTGAAAGGTGTTGCATGAAAACACCTAAAAGGACTATTTTGCATAAGTTGTAAAATAGATGATAAGTGTGTGAAATAGTGGGAATTTGGAGTTTCTATAAGAGTATAAAGGGTTTGGCTAGGCTTAAGATGTGAAAAAATTCGATAAAAATTAATTTTCGAACTTAGGGGTAAAATGGTCATTTTGTAAAAGTCTAAGGAAAATTGGTCATTTTTCCCAACTATGAATTGTAGAGTGCCTATGTTGATAAAGTGATTAAATAAGTGCATTTTTTTAATTATAGATTAAGAAATACCAAATTCGAACCTAGACCGAGGGAAAGCCAAGCAAATCGACTAAATTGACTAGTCGCCACATTTTGTGATCCGAGGTAAGTTGTGTGTAAATAATACAAATACATTTGTAACGCCCCAATTTTCGGGAATTCTGTGAGTGTTGGCAAATTTTATATTTTGGTGTTCTGTCTGCTTGGCGTAGATTTAATTAGGTTAGTGGGTCTCTAGAAGGCCCAAGTTTAGGTTAAAATCCGGTAATTTTAGTTAATTTTAATTCTATAGAAAAAGGGGTTCTGGTTAGCTGGGCTTTAAGGTATTAATTGGGTAAAATAAAACACAAGGAAGCCCGTAGTAGGCTTGTGGCGTCACTTGGGGGCTTGAGAGGTGGCGTGTGGATGACCAAGGAGAGCTACGGTTCAAGTCGCAAGGTAAGCAAACTAGTGATATTAATTTTTATGTGCAGGAAAGGTAAGTAATGGAACCTAAGTGAAAGACCGTCAGGAAGAGTTTAAATTGCTCAAGGGATTGAGTAAGGAGGGGATAAGGGAGAGGATTTAGGAGCTGATTGGGGAGAGTAGTGATGGCCGAATAGTGGACTCTTGAGGAGCAAGAGTTGGCCGGCCAACGGTTTCTTTTGGGGGGCAAAATTCAGCTAGGTTAAGTGCCAGTATAAATTCGGCATTAGGGGGAATGTTGTGACGTTTGCTGACCATTCTCCTCTTCTTTCTTTTCTCCTCTTCTCTTAAACTTTTTCTTTTTTTTCATCTTCTTTTCCTCTATAGCCGAATCTCTCTAACCACCTGTGCATCTTCATCTTTTGCTTCAAACGTTTCTAAAACCTTCATAGCCATTGCCATAAAAAGCTGAAATCCCGAAACCTATACTTTCTTCTGTGCCGATTTCTCCTAGCCAATTTTATTATATTTTCCATCATTTTTGACTGATTCTCTAGTTCTCTAAACCTCAAGGTTCTGTCGACAAGACCATAGCAAAACCCTCTTATTTCATCTTTCTTTACACAGCTTCAACAAAAGCCGAAAACCCCACTCTCTTAGGGAGTTGGCTGAATAATGAGATCACTGAAGGCTCAACTTTTGTTATCATTTGAGGGCTTAGATAGGCATCAGAATTGAGTAGAAATTAATTGGGATCATTGACCGAAGGAACCGGTGGTAAGTCTTTTCAATCTAGTCTTTATTTCGTATTTTAGAAAAATCGAAACCCCTAAAGGTTAGGGAGGCTGTCGACTTGGACTTGTAGCCCTAAGGGGTTGTGATAACTGTTTTGTCTTGATAATATTATGATCTAGAGGCTGCTGATCAAGGGCTTGGACAAGTGGAGCAACGGGATCTAAGTCTAGTCGCAAACTTCGGCAAAGGTAGGATTGCTAGTGCCTAAGGTGTTATGGCTGAATAAGGTAAGGAGTTATTATGTAGTTCGTTTCGGTAGTAGATTAACATGGTAGTAATATAATTGTAAGTAGTTCGAGCGTGGATCTCGTCAACGAATCGTCATAAAACAGGTGTGTAACTGACACCCTTTCTTAGTCTAGATCGACAAAAGCCGAAAAGCCGAAATGCCGAAAACTGGTATTTTGTAGATTTGCGAGTGTGCGAATACTCGTGAGGTAAATCGATGTCACACCCCGAACCCGAGACCATCGCCGGTGTCGGACACGAGGGGTTAGCAAGCCAAGTTCACTTGTTTTGCCCATCCATTGGACATTTCCAGTCAGGCTGGAAAAACTGCGTCACTGTCGCCTTAAAAATCATATCTCTAGTTTCAAAACTCGGAAACTGGTTTCGTAAATTTTCCCTGAATTTAGACTCATATATCCATCCATGGATTTATTTCTAGAATTTTTGGTCAGGCCAATTGGTACAGTTTATTAGTTAAAGTCACCCATGTTACAGGGATCGACTGCTCTGACCTTCGCGCGGTATAACTTGAATATCTCTCTGTACAGGGCTTTAATGCTGGTGCCGTTTGTTTCTAATGAAACTAGACTCAAAATGGAATCTGTACATATAAGGTATGTCTCCTAATTCTTTCTGGATAATTTATAGTAAATTTTAAAGTTACGACAGGGAACCCAGAAACCGTTCTGGCCCTGTCTTACAATAGCTTTAATATCTCTTAACATGTAACTCCTATGACCATTTCGTTTCTTCCATATGAAAATAGACTCATCAATGTTCATTTACATAGCTGATTCACTATTTAATACCATTCCTACAAATTTTGGTGATTTTTCCCATTCACGTTACTGCAGCTGGCAGCATCTGTTTTAAGGTAGGTCTTACCTATTTTGTAGTCTCCATGAACCAACTAGTCTTGCCTTACATAGGTCCACATATGATCATTTTAACCATGCCAATGGCTGATCATGTGACCAACATTCCCATTTCCAATTCATAGTCACATCATGACACCATATATATATACAAACCGCAAATAGTTTAAGTTGATACTTCACTATTACGAGCCATTTTCGCATGGCCGTATACATATACATCATAACATATTTAAACCAACAAGGGTAGTCCTATACATGCCATTTCAAGTTCAACCAAGAATTTATACCAAAATGGGGGCTTGATAGTGTGGATGACTTCGACTTCAACGATCCCGAATCCGATTGCTATCGAGCGAAATCTAGAAAACCGAGAGCCAAAGCAATGAGTAAGCATTTTTATGCTTAGTAAGTCTCAAGGAATATAATCAACTCTAATTACAGCAATACATTCACATAGTTAAATGCATCATTTCATTAATGCACATTCACATAATCATACTTACTTCACCATCCCAACTCTTATGTTCATACACAAATAACGGCTTCATTAAGGCCGATAACTCGTTCCATCATAGGAGCGGATATTCACACGCTCTACTCCTAGCGCCAAAGCACACACCGCACTTACCTTGTCATTGGGAAATTTCACAAGTGCATTAGCTGAAATTTTCCAGCAAGCTTATAATTTTCAAATCACATACCTTCGAGTTTAACCGGATGTCGCTACTCGATCAATCGCCTTCGGACATAGCCTGGTTATGGTAACCCGCACCAAGGCCTCACGGACTTAACCCGGATATCACGATTTGCACAAATGCCTTCGGTCTTAGCCGGATAGAATGACTCGTCTGAATGCCTTCGGTCTTAGCCGGATGTAGCCACTAGCACAATTGCCTTCGGTCTTAACCCGGTTATAATTTCCAGCATAATTGTCTTGGGGCTTAGCCCGGATATCATTCAATTTCTCATGCACACATACATCAATAATCATTGGACATACATATTTATTTTCGTTACTAAGGCTCAAACACAATTATAATCACTAACATAATCGCCTTGGGACTTAGCCCGGTATCATTCAATACTCATACACACATAAATCAATAATCAATACATCCATATTTCATTCCACATAATTCAAGTAAGGTCACTTCTTGAGGACTTACCTCGGATGTTGTCGAACGGCTTTTACGGCTATTCGATTACTTTTCCTTCCCTTGTCCAATTGTGGCCCTCTTAGCTCTTGAGCTAATTCAAACAAATTCAATTTATCAAAACCTCATTGTGCTAGCTTATGGCGAATATGACAAGGAATTTAAATGGTCATATGGCCACCCTTTAGCTTGAATACACAATGGTCATGCACATTTTATACTACATCAAGCAATTCAATACAATTTATTCGAGCATCAAGGAAAAGCTAAGGCCTTCAATAGGCTACCCAAGGCCGAATATACTTGTCCATGTTGATGCCAATTATGCACTTAATACCACACAAAACAGCATGCATTTTACTAGTTAATGCTTTGCATATTGTAGCTCAAAACTTACAATATAGCATCAAGCACTCATATGTGTGCTAGGTCAATGTGCTTACAATTTCACAATTATTCTTCAACATCTTCTTCTTTAAACAAACTTATTCATCACTTCCTTCATAACCAAAACATCATGTGCAAACATATATATACATATATGAGCATGGCGAATTTCAAGGTGTCCATAGCCATCCAAAACACAAATTTTAACTAACATGCAAGAAGCATGAACCATGCTCATGAATGCATCATGGCGAATATGACAATCATGCTCCTTTTCAACTTCAATCATGATAAAACAAAAGAAAGCTCAAAATCTTACTCAAGAGTAGACAATCCATCATTGCATGCATCATCATCAAGCTTCACACTTAGCATGCAATGGCTTTATCACCATAACAACTTTGGCCAAATACCATTTCCATGGCTTAACAAAGATTTGAGCCATGGCTAACATGCACATCAAGTTAGCAACCAAAACATGCATGAAACTCCTAACACAACCTCATACATACCTTAATCTTGATGCAAACTTAGCCAAATCTCCTTCTAGATCTCTTCCAAACCAAGCATGAAGCAAAATCCTCCTTCTTCCTTAGTTTTGGCTCAAAGAAAGGATGAACAAATTTTTTCTTTCCTTCTCTACAACTCACGGCAATGGGGGGATTACCACACTCACACACATTTTTTTTCATTTTTTATCACCCATACACCTTTGTTTATTATTTCACCCTAATGCACCAACAAAACATGTTTCATGACATGTTTAGCCCATCCTCCTTGTCATGGCCGGCCACCACCTATAAAGGGGAATTTGACATGCAAGTCCATTATTTTGCATGCATGCTTTAATTAGTCATCACACATTTCCTATCATACTTTCAAAGTTCATTACTAAGTCCTTTCTTGTGGAATTCACCCTTATAACACTAAATCAATCATCATAAAATGTCATACATGAGCACACACATATTATAGGCATCAAAATAAATTTTAATTATTTTTATGCCTCGGTTTTGTGGTCCCGAGACCACCTTCCGACTAGGGTCAATTTTGGGCTGTCACAACTCTCCCCACTTAAGAAATTTTCGTCCCGAAAATCTTACCGTAAATAGGTTTGGATATCGCTCTTTCATAGAGTTCTCGGTCTCCCAAGTAGCTTCTTCTATCCCGTGCTTGAGCCATAACACTTTTACTAGCGGAACCCGCTTGTTTCACAACTCTTTCACTTCTCGTGATAGGATATGAATCGGTTCTTCCTCATAACTCATATTAGCTTGAATTTCAATTTCGATGGACTAATCACGCGATGGATCGGATCTATAGCGTCAAGCATCGAAACGTGAAAGACATCGTGAACCTTTTCGAGTTCAGGGGCAAAGTCAAACGATATGCCATCGGATCGACTCGCCAGATATCTCATATGGCCCAACGAACCTCGGCTCAACTTGCCCTTACGGTAGAATCGAGTATCTTTTTCCAAGGCGATACCTTGAGAAACACTTTATCACCCACCGATACTCGATATCCTTACGCTTCAGTCCGCGTCACGACTTCTAACGATCGGAGGCTATCTTCGACTTTCACGGATTACTTTCACTTCTGCTCAAAGATCCCTAATCAAATCCACCCGAAAATCTTGCTTTCACCGAGCTCGGTCCAAAACAATGGTGTACGGCATTTACGACCGCACAAGGCCTCCTAGGGTGCCATTTTAATACTTGATTGAAAGTCGTTGTTGTAAGCGAATTCAATCAACGGCAAATACCGTTCCCATGAACCACTAAACTCGAGGACGCAACATCTTAACATATCCTCAAGTATCTCAATTATCCGCCGGATTGACCATCGGTTTGGGGTGAAAGGCGGTCTTTGAAATGCAACTTGGTACCCAAAGCTTCTTGCAACTTTTTCCAAAATCGCGAGGTAAATCTCGGATCTCTATCCGACACGATGGAAATAGGCACCCCATGCAATCTCACAACCGAGAAACGTACAATTCCGCTAATTTGTCCATTGTGACTCGATCCCATTTCCACTCGGGTATCGTGATTGGTCAAGTAATCTCAAGGCACCGATGTTCCGCTTTCACTTGTTGACATATTAAACATCTCAAACAAAGTCGGAGATGTCTCGCTTCATACCATGCCACCAAAACCGACGTTTCAAATCATTGTACATCTTCGTACTCCCGGGTGGATTGCCATTCGGCTACAATGGGCTTCATTCGAATTATCGAAATGAGTTCAATTCTTTGGAACACACAGACGACTTTTGAACCTCAAACAATCGTCATCATCGATTTGAAACTCAAATCCTTGTTTGGAACACACTCAATTTCGCTTTTGCGCCAACTCATCGTCGACTTTCTCGAGCTTCTCGAATTTGATGTATCAATAGTGGTTTGGCTTTCAATTCAGCTACTAACACACTATCGGATCGAATGCACAAGTGCACGCTCATCGCCAGAAGCGAATAATGATTTACGACTCAAGGCATCCGCAACCACATTCGCCTTTCCCGGTGATAGTCAATGACCAGCTCGTAATCCTTTAATGTACTCGAGCCAACGTCTTTGTCGCAGATTTAAGTCTCTTTGGATCATCAAATATTTGAGACTTTTGTGATCCGAGTATACATGGCACCTTTCACCAAATAAGTAATGTCACCAAATCTTTAAGGCGAATACGATGGCGGCCAATTCGAGATCATGAGTCGGATAATTTTTCTCATGTGGCTTTAATTGCCTCGACGCATAGGCCACAACTCGACCTTCTTGCATTAATACGCAACCTAACCCAAGTAGAGAGGCGTCGCTATAGATGACAAGCTCTTTGCCGGACTCGGGTTGCACTAGAATTGGGGCTTCACCAAATAAGTTTTCATTGATCGAAACTTTTTGGCATTTCTCCGTCCATTCGAACTTAACATCCTTTTGGAGTAAGCGTCATCGGCGTGGCTATCGTTGAGAAGCCTTTACAAATCGTCGGTAATAACCGAAGCCCCAAAAAGCTCGAACCTCGGTAATATTTCTGAGGCTTCCAATTAAGTATGGCTGAAATTTTATTCGGTCGACTCGAATACCGATCAGATACCACATGACCCAATAAGCTAACCTCTCTTAACCGTAACTCACACTTGTCGAACTTAGCATATAATTGCTTGTCCCAGTAAAATTTGCAAAGACTAACCGCAGTGTTCAAAGATGTTCGGTCTCATTTCTTGAATAGACCAAGATGTCATCAATGAACACGACTACTAATCGATCCAAATATGGTCTAAAGATCCGATTCATTAAATCCATAAATACCGCAGGGCATTAGTGAGCCCAAACGGCATCACTAGGAACTCATAGTGACCATATCTCGCTCAAGGCGGTCTTGGGCACATCCGAATCTCGGATTCGCAATTGATAGTAGCCCGATCTCAAATCTATTTTCGAGAACACCGAGGCTCCTTCAGCTTGATCGAACAAGTCGTCAATACGTGGCAACGGATATTTGTTCTTTATCGTCGCTTTATTAAGTCGACGATAGTCGATGCACAATTGCATGGTTCCATCCTTCTTTTCACGAACAACACCGGCGCACCCTAAGGCGAAAAACTCGGCGAGCAAAACCTCTATCCACCAATTCTTGCAACGAGCTTCCAACTCCTTTAATTCCGTTGGTGCCATACGATACGGAGCTATCGAAATTGAGTGGTACCGGTACCAATTCGATGCCAAATTCTATTTCCGAACAGGTGGTAAACCCGGCAATTCTTCGTGGAAAACATCCGGTATTCACAAACCACGGGCACAGATTCGGGTTTCTTTTCCGATTCCTTGTCATCGAGCACGACGCCAGTGCGCCGCACTCTTTTCTTACATACTTTCGGCCAACATTGCGATATTACACCGGCAACCCTTTAAGTCCGTAGACTTAACCCGAATTATCTCGTTATTCGCGCACCTCAAATCGATAGTCTTGCTTTTGCAATTTACGACCGCATCGTGCATGGTCAACCCATTCGGACCAAGAATAACGTCGAATTCATCGAACGGCAAAAGCATCAAGTCCGCCGAAACAAGAACCTCGGAACACTAGGGGACTTTTCTTGCACACTTTGTTGACAAGCACGTAATGACCCAAGGGTTTGACACCAATTACAAACTCAAGAGACTCAATAGGCAAAGTCTTCTTCGATGCTAAGGTTTCACATATATAAGATTGAGTAGAACCGGGTCAATCAAAGCAATCACATTAGTATTGAAAAGAGTGAAAGCACCGTAATGACATCCGGAGAGGCAAGATCCTCGGCGGCGCAGATGGCATAAGTCCTCGCAGAGCACGAGCCTCGGATCGATGGTAGCATCTCTAGATCCTCTCTGACCGCCACTGACATTGCCCATATTTCTAGGTGGCCTACCTCGAGCAGTGGTAGCACCCGAGTTTCCACTCTGACTCACATTCTATTCAAGCATCCTCGGGCAATCCTTCCTAAAGTGGTCGGCCGATCCACACTTATAGCAGGAGCGATCACGAAACCAACAGCTCCCCGAATGCCATTTGCCACAATGTTGACACTCCGCCCTCTCTCGGCGATCATTTCCACCACTAGCGATCGAAGTGACTCGTGTGGTCACAGGGGGTCGATCGCGTCCTCGTCTAAAAAAGCCCAAAGCGCCTCTAGACCGGTTCACATCATCTCGAAATCTCTTCGGTGCCTGTTGAAGAGACTTTCCCGAGGACCTCTTTCGGAATTCTCCGGTTCCCACATCGACTTTTTTGTTTCTCCTTTCTAAGCTCTTCGACTTTACAAGCTCGCTCAACAAGTACTACGATCTCTCGTATTTCGAGAATGCCAACGAACATCCTTATATCATCATTCAGCCCATCCTCGAAGCATTTACACATAATAGCTTCGGACGAAATGCATTCTCGCGTGTATCGGCTAAGCCTCACAAATTTTTGTTCATAGTCGGTAACCGACATAGAACCTTGCTTAAGATCAAGAAATTCCCAAGTCACTTGCTCTCTAGGTACCACGAAGTCGAGTACTCCACCAATAGTAGGTGGAATCACGTAGCAAGGAGATGGTACACTTTAAGCATTCATCGGTGTACAAGATAGCTCATCGAGCACCCGGATAGTGTTGTCCAACCGAAATTCAGCTCGTTCGCATCATCATCATCTGTAGCTTTAAATTCAGTGGCCCCATGTTTTCGAATCCTATCGATTGGGGCTTACTTGACCTTATTTGGTCATTCACGGAGGTATTGTAGGTGCGGGGTTGCATTTGTCGGGAATGGAGGTCGTGGGACAGCCGTGTTAGTTCGAATGTATTGATTAAACCATTCGCTCATCACACTATAAAAGGCTTGCCTAGCCTCATCATTCGGATTGTTGGCCATAGGTTGAGAGTCCACCGCGCTGTCCCTTGTGCGGGAGCAGCGCCACACTCTCCACATCATCAGCTATTGCTCGGTTGGGATCGGGACCCATTGCTATAAACAAACTCAAAGTCAAATTGTCGAAATCACCACACTATCGATTCATCATTTAATGGCATGTATAGCTAGACCCCAAACACCTCACGGTAGTCCTAGAATCGACTAAACCGTGGCTCGATACCAATAAAATTGTCACACCCGAACCCGAGACCATCGCCGTGTCGGACACGAGGGGTTAGCAAGCCAAGTTCACTTGTTTTGCCCATCCATTGGACATTTCCAGTCAGGCTGGAAAAACTGCGTCACTGTCGCCTTAAAAATCATATCTCTAGTTTCAAAACTCGGAAACTGGTTTCGTAAATTTTCCCTGAATTTAGACTCATATATCCATCCATGGATTTATTTCTAGAATTTTTGGTCAGGCCAATTGGTACAGTTTATTAGTTAAAGTCACCCATGTTACAGGGATCGACTGCTCTGACCTTCGCGCGGTATAACTTGAATATCTCTCTGTACAGGGCTTTAATGCTGGTGCCGTTTGTTTCTAATGAAACTAGACTCAAAATGGAATCTGTACATATAAGGTATGTCTCCTAATTCTTTCTGGATAATTTATAGTAAATTTTTAAAGTTACGACAGGGAACCCAGAAACCGTTCTGGCCCTGTCTTACAATAGCTTTAATATCTCTTAACATGTAACTCCTATGACCATTTCGTTTCTTCCATATGAAAATAGACTCATCAATGTTCATTTACATAGCTGATTCACTATTTAATACCATTCCTACAAATTTTGGTGATTTTTCCCATTCACGTTACTGCAGCTGGCAGCATCTGTTTTTAAGGTAGGTCTTACCTATTTTGTAGTCTCCATGAACCAACTAGTCTTGCCTTACATAGGTCCACATATGATCATTTTAACCATGCCAATGGCTGATCATGTGACCAACATTCCCATTTCCAATTCATAGTCACATCATGACACCATATATATATACAAACCGCAAATAGTTTAAGTTGATACTTCACTATTACGAGCCATTTTCGCATGGCCGTATACATATACATCATAACATATTTAAACCAACAAGGGTAGTCCTATACATGCCATTTCAAGTTCAACCAAGAATTTATACCAAAATGGGGGCTTGATAGTGTGGATGACTTCGACTTCAACGATCCCGAATCCGATTGCTATCGAGCGAAATCTAGAAAACTGAGAGCCAAAGCAGCGGAGTAAGCATTTTTATGCTTAGTAAGTCTCAAGGAATATAATCAACTCTAATTACAGCAATACATTCACATAGTTAAATGCATCATTTCATTAATGCACATTCACATAATCATACTTACTTCACCATCCCAACTCTTATGTTCATACACAAATAACGGCTTCATTAAGGCCGATAACTCGTTCCATCATAGGAGCGGATATTCACACGCTTACTCCTAGCGCCAAAAGCACACACCGCACTTACCTTGTCATTGGGAAATTTCACAAGTGCATTAGCTGAAATTTTCCAGCAAGCTTATAATTTTCAAATCACATACCTTCGGAGTTTAACCGGATGTCGCTACTCGATCAATCGCCTTGGGACATAGCCTGGTTATGGTAACCCGCACCAAGGCCTCACGGGACTTAACCCGGATATCACGATTTGCACAAATGCCTTCGGTCTTAGCCGGATAGAATGACTCGTCTGAATGCCTTCGGTCTTAGCCCGGATGTAGCCACTAGCACAATTGCCTTGGTCTTAACCCGGTTATAATTTCCAGCATAATTGTCTTGGGGCTTAGCCCGGATATCATTCAATTTCTCATGCACACATACATCAATAATCATTGGACATACATATTTATTTTCGTTACTAAGGCTCAAACACAATTATAATCACTAACATAATCGCCTTGGGACTTAGCCCGGGTATCATTCAATACTCATACACACATAAATCAATAATCAATACATCCATATTTCATTCCACATAATTCAAGTAAGGTCACTTCTTGAGGACTTACCTCGGATGTTGTCGAACGGCTTTTACGGCTATTCGATTACTTTTTCCTTCCCTTGTCCAATTGTGGCCCTCTTAGCTCTTGAGCTAATTCAAACAAATTCAATTTATCAAAACCTCATTGTGCTAGCTTATGGCGAATATGACAAGGAATTTAAATGGTCATATGGCCACCCTTTAGCTTGAATACACAATGGTCATGCACATTTTATACTACATCAAGCAATTCAATACAATTTATTCGAGCATCAAGGAAAAGCTAAGGCCTTCAATAGGCTACCCAAGGTCGAATATACTTGTCCATGTTGATGCCAATTATGCACTTAATACCACACAAAAACAGCATGCATTTTACTAGTTAATGCTTTGCATATTGTAGCTCAAAACTTACAATATAGCATCAAGCACTCATATGTGTGCTAGGCAGAATGTGCTTACAATTTCACAATTATTCTTCAACATCTTCTTCTTTAAACAAACTTATTCATCACTTCCTTCATAACCAAAACATCATGTGCAAACATATATATACATATATGAGCATGGCGAATTTCAAGGTGTCCATAGCCATCCAAAACACAAATTTTAACTAACATGCAAGAAGCATGAACCATGCTCATGAATGCATCATGGCGAATATGACAATCATGCTCCTTTTCAACTTCAATCATGATAAAACAAAAGAAAGCTCAAAATCTTACTCAAGAGTAGACAATCCATCATTGCATGCATCATCATCAAGCTTCACACTTAGCATGCAATGGCTTTATCACCATAACAACTTTGGCCAAATACCATTTCCATGGCTTAACAAAGATTTGAGCCATGGCTAACATGCACATCAAGTTAGCAACCAAAACATGCATGAAACTCCTAACACAACCTCATACATACCTTAATCTTGATGCAAACTTAGCCAAATCTCCTTCTAGATCTCTTCCAAACCAAGCATGAAGCAAAAATCCTCCTTCTTCCTTAGTTTTGGCTCAAAGAAAGGATGAACAAATTTTTTCTTTCCTTCTCTACAACTCACGGCAATGGGGGATTACCACACTCACACACATTTTTTTTCATTTTTTATCACCCATACACCTTTGTTTATTATTTCACCCTAATGCACCAACAAAACATGTTTCATGACATGTTTAGCCCATCCTCCTTGTCATGGCCGGCCACCACCTATAAAAGGGAATTTGACATGCAAGTCCATTATTTTGCATGCATGCTTTAATTAGTCATCACACATTTCCCTATCATACTTTCAAAGTTCATTACTAAGTCCTTTCTTGTGGAATTCACCCTTATAACACTAAATCAATCATCATAAAATGTCATACATGAGCACACACATATTATAGGCATCAAAATAAATTTTTAATTATTTTTATGCCTCGGTTTTGTGGTCCCGAGACCACCTTCCGACTAGGGTCAATTTTGGGCTGTCACAATCGATTAATGTTTTTGGTAAGCTGCAATGTTTGGACTGGAAAGTGCATGATTTCTGTGCCCTCGATATTTTTGGGCTTATTGGGCCAAAATTGGAATAAAGGGCCAACGGGCCCAATTCGGTAAGAACCCTCGGTAAGTGATTCTGTTAGTACGTGAAAGGTAGGAGTACACATGAAAAGCCTTAGAATAGATAAATTACTGAAATACCTTTAAAAGTGAAAAATTTACAGTTTTACCCCTAGGAGATAAATTACCGAAATACCCCTAAGGTTAAATTGACCTGAATGCATGTTTGACTGTTGTTATTTACTGCATACCATGTTGTTATTATCTGATGCATGGGATTGGGATATTGATGGAGGAGATACTGAAAGTGGCCTATCCACGTACTGGAGGCTTTGCCTTAATTCACGGTTAACTGAGCAGCAAGGCTGCAACTGTGGAGTGTAAGGCTGGGTGGGTTGAGCTATTCCCCACATGGAGTGTAGGGCTGGTACGGATGGAGTGTAGCGGTTGGTGGGTTGAGTAGACTCCTCAAATGGGCTTGCATATGTTTATTGATGTTGCATGTATTTTGAAATGGGCCTATGGGCCATACTGTTATCTGAATAAGGGGTTAAGGCCCAGTTTAATGTAATTTGAAAAGGGCTCTGGCCCAATATCACTGTTATCTAAATGGGCTTAGGCCCAATGGGCTTGAGCTGACTTGGGCTTTGGATGGGTTTCCTTACACACTGAGTTTCCAAACTCACCCCTTCTTTAACCTCGCAGGTGAGCATTGATGTGGGTGTCTTGGAGCCGGAGGGGATTCAGAGTGGCCATGGTGAACGCTTTTGGGTTTGAAAAAGAGACTGGTTTTCTTAAGCTATTTTTAATTACTATTTAATTTTTAGGTTGTAATAAGGCCATTTTAACTTTATTTTCTTCTTTGATTTTCTGAGATTATATTATTTTAAATAACTTTAAATTGATGGATAATAATTCAAATGGGCTAGACTTAGGGCGCGATTTCAAAACGATGCTTGTTTTAAAATAACACGACGTCACGAATATTCAATTTACCAAAGATAACCACTCAAAGAAATTTCAATTGTTATAACCAAGTGTGGCAATGGATGTGGGCATGTCTAGGATTGGATCCAATCAAAGAACTTGGTACTTAAGCAGCCTTCATGGCTCACCTCTTCTGTTACGGATACCTACCTAGTGCCCAGCTTCCATTCACTTGGTTAGCTTAACAAAAGTCGACTTTTAAAACACAAAAAAGGGAACATGGGTTTTTAACTTCAATGTGGCATGTCAGATTCAGCCATAACGTCTGGGCCGGGTTTGGGGTGCTACAACATTGATAATATATGTGTTTGAATTGTATTGAAATTTTTATAGCATAAATTGCTTGATTGTGGAAATGAAAATGAGATGAGAATAGAGATAGTAGAATTCCCAAACAAACCTAAGGAAATAAATCGGATATTCATGCCATGACGTTTAGGGCCACTTGTGTGACAGCCTTAAAACGACCCTAGTCGGAATGTGGTTTCGGAACCACAAAACCGAGGCATAAAAATAATTTGATATTTATTTTGATGCCTATAATATGTGTTAACTCATGTGTGACATTTTGATGCTTTAATTTAGAGTTATAAATGTGAATTTCACTAGAAAGGACCTAGTAGAAAACTTTGAAAGTATGATGGGAAATGTATGATGACTAATTAAAGCATGCATGCAAAACAATGGCCTTGCATGTCAAATACCCCTTTTACAAGTGATGGCCGGCCATGACAAGGAGTATGGGCTAAACATGTCATGAAACATGTTTTGTTGGTGCATTAAGGGAAACAATAAACAAATAAGCATGGGTAATAAAGAAAAAAAAATGTGTGTGTGAGTGAAACCCCCATTGCCGTACATGGAAGAAAAGAAAAGAAAAAATTTTGCTCATCCATTTCATTCTCTCTTGACCGAAAATACTAGAGGGAAGGAGGAATTTTGCTTCATGCTTGGGTTGGAAGAGGATTAGGAAGAGGTTTGGCTATATTTGCATCAAGATTAAGGTATGTTTGATGTTGTGCCATGAGATTCATACATGTTTTTGGTTGTTAACTTGATGTTCTTATTAGCCCATGGTTCAAATCTTTGTTATATCATGGGGATGGTATTTGGCCAAGGTGGATTTTGAGTTAATGCCATTGCATGTTAAATATGAAGCTTGATGATGATACATGTGATGGTGGATTGAGGACTCTTAGATTTTCTTTGAGCATTTTTGAATGATATACTAAGTTCTTTGTGTAATCATGACCAAAATTATGGTGTTGTGATGTATTCGCCATGGTGCATCCCCAAGTGTGATTTATGCTCTTTGCATGGAGAGTAAGATTTGTGTTTCAAATCATGTTCATGTTTAGTTACAATCAACTTGAGATTCGGCTCTAGCATACATATATGTATATATGTTTGAGCATGATGTATTGGTATGACGTATATACTATCTTAAGGTATATACTTACTTATGATGATGTTTTGGTTATGAAGGAAATGATAGATGTGTATTGAGTTACAATATGGAAAGGTATTAGTTAGTAAAATGTATGCTGTTTTTGTGTGGTAATAAGTGCATAAATGGCCTCAACATGGACATGCATATTCGGCCACATGAAGGGAAATTGGTGAGCATGTATTCGGTTAAAGGCAACCATATTGAAGCCTTATCTTGGCTTAGATTGTTGACTAAATGGGTAATAAGTGAGGATGGTTGCCGAATATACAAACATTCATATGCATGTGTAATTGAATTATGAATGTTTAGCGAGATGGTTAAACTAGTTGATTTATTGATTAAGCTCAAGGAGTTAAAGAAGGAGAATCAAGCAAGGGAAAGGCGAAGGTCATCGAGTAGCCGACTTGGACTATTTTTACCGAACACAAGGTAAGTCATTAAGCATATATTTGATATTGCTTAAATGATTGTAATATCTATGCAATTGTGTTTAATGAGATGAAATATATACAAATGTATGTGTATGAAAAGATGATAATGTTGAACGAAAAGAGATAGTGAAATGTGTAGGAAGTTTGCTTCGCACTAAGTGTGCGAGAAATAGATGTGTACGGTGATTTAGATTGGCACTTGAGTGTGCGAGCTTGTAATGTACGGCACTAAGTGTGCGAGTTTGGACTATATGGCACTATGTGTGCGGGCTTGAATCATATGGCACTAAGTGTGCGTGATTGAGTATTAAGCACTATGTGTGCGAACTCTACACATATCTCCGATTGAACATTTATATGGAGGCGTGACTTTATCGAGATGAGTATGGACAGCGGAAAGAGTAAGTACCTTGAGTTCATGGCTAATAGATGCTATATTCATGCTCAGGGTGGAGTTGGTAAGATTTAAATCTATGTGATGATCTCAATTGCATTCCGTAAATAAGGTATCGTGGAATAGATGAAAGTTCATTTGATTGCATGATTGTTGCGGAAATGAAATGATGTATGGAAATTGCTTCAAATATCCTATTGAACAAAGATATGAAATGTAAATGTATGACTTGGTATGAGATTAATCCGAAGATCTAAGGAACTATGGTATAGTTCGGTATGGCTGGAACATTTGGCCTTGTTTCATTATTTCATTTTATGATAATTGTATTAATGGATGGTTGTGGAATGCTTATGACTTCTTGAGTTATAAACTCACTCGGTGTTTTCTTGTCACCCATTTTAGGTTCCTTGGGCTCGTCTCCTTTTGGGTGTTCAGAATCACAACGAAGTCATCACACCGGTGAGCAATTTTTGGTATTGTCTTCTTAGTCGACTTAGGAGAACATTTGGCATGTATGAGCTATTTTGTTTTGTTAAATTTTGGGTTGTAAACTTTAAGCCATGTGAAAATGGCCTATGTGGTCGCTTTGAGTGGGATGCTAGAATCTATAGCCACGAGTCTTAGAAACCTTAATTTTGATAAGGTGGCTATAATTTGTGTCACGTATGATGGATGAGTAGTAAGGCTAAGGAAGGATTCATGAAATTGGCATAGTCTCTCGCAAAGAATCGCTATGGACAACAAAGCAGTGATATGAGATCGAAAAATCACTAAAAATATTATAAGTGGAATTAATAGCTAAAAAATTACGTACTCAAGCTTGATGGGTCTATTTTGGATTGAATGAAGAGTTAAAGCTACTGGTGGGTATTTTGGAGATAAAAGAATTTGTAACACTAGTTGAACGAGCACGCAAGGCGGAAGAGCTCGGAAGGAGAAGAGGAAGGTGAATT
Organism: Gossypium arboreum; assembly: GCF_025698485.1. Taxonomy (NCBI): domain Eukaryota; kingdom Viridiplantae; phylum Streptophyta; class Magnoliopsida; order Malvales; family Malvaceae; genus Gossypium; species Gossypium arboreum. The sequence goes on from NC_069071.1 coordinate 21,040,293, forward strand.
TAAAGCTAGAGATTATCGTAAAAGATCGACGGGCAAGGCTCCATTTTCTATCAGTAAAGAAGTTCGAGAGGACACAAATAAGTCGAGGGCATCAAGGGATTTCCATTAGAGCACGACCATCGATGGACTCACGAGCTGCCTCGGTAGCTAGTGTGGGCAATAATCGTCAAGAAAAGCCCGAATGCCCCCAATGTGGAAGACAACACATAGGTGAATGTTGGGGTAAGTCTGTTAATAGGGCCTATTATGGATGCGGTTCGAGGGACCACTTCATTAGAGATTGCACGGAGCTAGATGAGAAGAATAAGATGCAAGGTGCAAGATCTAGTGGGACGACGGCTAGAGGTAGACCCCCGAGGATTTCAGGAGGTAGGGGTGGTAATCAGAGAGGGGTCTCTGATACGGTTGTTCGATCCGAGACTCGTGCTCCTGCTAGAGCATATGCTATCCGCGCACGAGAGGAGGCATCCTCCCCTGACGTTATCACTGGTACTTTCACTCTCTTTGATACTAGTGTGATTGCATTGATTGACCCTGGCTCTACTCATTCATATGTATGTGAAACCTTAGCATCCAGTAAGACTCTACCTGTTGAGTCTACTGAGTTCGTAATTCGGGTGTCAAATCCCTTGGGTCGTTACATGCTGGTCGACAAAGTGTGTAAGAAATGCCCCCTAGTCATTCGAGGTTCCTGTTTTCCGGCAGACTTGATGCTTTTGTCGTTCGATGAATTTGATGTTATTCTTGGGTTGGATTGGTTGACCGTGCATGATGCGGTTGTGAATTGCAAAAGCAAGACTATTGAATTGAGATGCGCAAATAACGAGATGATCCGAGTTGAGTCTACGGACTTGAAGGGGTTGCCAGCTGTAATATCATCAATGTTGGCCCAGAAATATGTAAGAAAAGGGTGCGAAGCATACCTTGCGTATGTACTTGATGATAAGGAGTTAGAAATAAAACCCGAATCTGTGCCGGTGGTTTGTGAATACCCGGATGTTTTTCCCGAAGAATTACCGGGTTTGCCACTTGTTCGGGAGATAGAGTTTGGTATTGAGCTTGTACCTGGGACCACACCGATTTCGATAGCTCCGTATCGTATGGCACCAACGGAATTAAAGGAGTTGAAAGCTCAGTTGCAAGAGTTGGTGGATAGAGGCTTTGCTCGCTCGAGTTTTTCACCTTGGGGTGCACCAGTGTTGTTTGTGAAAAAAAAGGATGGAACCATGAGGTTGTGCATCGACTATCGTCAACTTAATAAAGTGACAATAAAGAACAAATATCCGTTATCACAGATCGATGATTTGTTCGATCAACTGAAGGAGCCTCGGTGTTTTCAAAAATAGATTTGAGATCGGGCTATTATCGCCATAATCGAGATTCGGATATACCCAAACCGCCTTGAGCGAGATATGGTCACTACGAATTCTTAGTGATGCCGTTTGGGCTCACTAATGCCCTGCGGTATTTATGGATTTGATGAATCGGATCTTCAGATCATATTTGGATCGGTTCGTAATGGTGTTCATTGATCGACATCTTGGTCTATCCAAGAGATGAGACCGAACATGCGAGCACCGAGATTAGTGTTGCAAATTTTACGGATAAGCGGTTATATGCTAAGTTCAAAGAAGTGTGAGTTCTGGTTAAGAGAGGTTAGCTTCTTGGGTCATGTGGTATCTGCGATCGGGTATTCGAGTCGACCGAGTAAAATTTCAACTATATTTAACTGAAACCTCCGAGAAATATTACCGAGGTTCGAGCTTTTGGGACTTGGTTACTCTATGACGGTTTGTAAAAGGATTCTCGATGATAGCCACACCCATGACGAAACCGCTTGAAGGATGTCAAGTTTGAATGGACGGAAAAGTGTCGAAAAAGTTTCGATCAATTGAAAACTCATTTAACTAAGCTCCAGTTTTAGTGCGGCCGAATAATCGGCAAAGAGTTTGTCATTTATAGTGACGCCTCCCTACTTGGGTTAGGTTGCGTATTAATGCAAGAAGGTCGAGTTGTGGCCTACGCGTCGAGACAATTAAAGCCACATGAGAAAAATTATCCGACCCATGATCTCGAATTGGTCGCCATCGTATTCGCTTTAAAGATATGGCGACATTACTTATTTGGTGAGAAGTGCCATGTGTATTCGGATCACAAAGTCTCAAATATTTGATGACTCAAAGAGACTTAAATCTGCGACAAAGACGTTGGCTCGAGTTGTTAAAAGATTACGAGCTTGTCATTGATTATCACCCGAGAAAGGCTAATGTGGTTGCGGACGCCTTAAGCCGAAATCACTTTGCTTTACGAGCAATGAATGTACACTTGTCTATTCTACCCGACAATGTATTAGTAGCCAATTAAAGGCCAAACCATTGTTGACTCATCAAATTCGTGAAGCTCGAAAGTTGATGATGAGTTGGTTGCAAAACGGGTTGAGTGTGTTCGAACAAGGAATCGAGTTTCATATTGGTGATGACGATTGTTTGAGGTTCTGAAGTCGTCTATGTGTTCCAAAGAATTGAACTTATTTCAATGATTCTCGAACGAAGCCCATTGTAGCCGAATGGCAATCCACCCGGAGTACGAAGATGTACAACGATTTGAAACGACGGTTTTGGTGGCATGGTATGAAACGAGACATCTCCGACTTTGTTTCGAGATGTTTAATATGTCAACAAGTGAAAGCGGAACATCAAGTGCCTTCAGGATTACTTCAGCCAATTACGATACCCGAGTGGAAATGGGATCGAGTCACAATGGACTTTGTGTCCGGACTGCCATTGTTAGCGAGCAAGAAGGATGCGATTTGGGTTGTTGTTGATAGACTGACTAAGTCGGCTCACTTTATCCCCGTGCGTACGGATTTTTCATTGGATAAACTAGCTGAATTGTATGTTTCTCAGATTGTGAGATTACACGGGTACCGATTTACGTGGTGTCGGATAGAGATCCGAGGTTCACCTCGCGATTTTGGAAGAGATTGCAAGAAGCTTTAGGTACCAAGTTGCATTTCAAGACCGCCTTTCACCCCAAATCGATGGTCAATCCGAGCGGATAATTCGGATACTTGAGGATATGTTGAGATGTTGCATCCTCAAGTTCGATGGTTCATGGAACAGTACTTACCTTTGATTGAATTCACTTACAACAATAGTTTTCAATCAAGTATTAAGATGGCGCTTTACGAGGCCTTGTACGGCGTAAATGCCGTACACCATTGTTTTGGACCGAGCTCGGTGAGAACAAAATTTTGGAGTGGATTTGATTAAAGATGCTTGAATGAAAGTAAAAGTAATCCGTGAAAATCAAGATAGCCTCCGATCGTCGAAGTCGACGCGGATCTCAAACGAAAAGACATTGAGTATCAAGTGGGAGATAAAGTGTTTCTTAAAGTTTCGCCTTGGAAAAAGATACTCGATTTGGTCAGTAAGGCAAATTGAGCCCGAGGTTCATCGGGCCATATGAGATATCCGAACGAGTCGGTCCAGCTTATGATCGTTTGATTTTGCCCCGAACTTGAAAAGATTCACGACGTCTTTCATGTTTCGATGCTTCGACGCTATAGGTCCGATCCGTCGCACGTAATTAGTCCATCGAGGTTAAAATTCAAGCCGATATGAGTTATGAAGAAGAACCGATTCGTATCCTAGCTCGTGAAGTGAAGGAGTTGCGAAACAAAAGGGTTCCGTTAGTAAAAGTGTTATGGCTCAAACACGGGATGGAAGAAGCTACTTGGGAACCCGAGAACTCTATGAAGGAGCGATACCCAAACCTATTTACTGTAAGATTTTCGGGACAAAAATTTCTTAAGTGGGGAGAGTTGTGACACCTTAAAACGACCCTAGTCGGAATGTGGTTTCGGGACCACAAAACCGAGGCATAAAAATAATTTGATATTTATTTTGATGCCTATAATATGTGTTAACTCATGTGTGACATTTTGATGCTTTAATTTAGAGTTATAAATGTGAATTTCACTAGAAAGGACCTAGTAGAAAACTTTGAAAGTATGATGGGGAAATGTATGATGACTAATTAAAGCATGCATGCAAAACAATGGCCTTGCATGTCAAATACCCCCTTTTTACAAGTGATGGCCGGCCATGATAAGGGAGTATGGGCTAAACATGTCATGAAACATGTTTTGTTGGTGCATTAAGGGAAACAATAAACAAATAAGCATGGGTAGTAAAGAAAAAAAAATGTGTGTGTGTGAGTGAAACCCCCATTGCAGTACATGGAAGAAAAGAAAAGAAAAAATTTTGCTCATCCATTTCATTCTCTCTTGACCGAAAATACTAGAGGGAAGGGAGGAATTTTGCTTCATGCTTGGGTTGGAAGAGGATTAGGAAGAGGTTTGGCTATATTTGCATCAAGATTAAGGTATGTTTGATGTTGTGCCATGAGATTCATGCATGTTTTTGGTTGTTAACTTGATGTTCTTATTAGCCCATGGTTCAAATCTTTGTTATATCATGGGGATGGTATTTGGCCAAGGTGGATTTTGAGTTAATGCCATTGCATGTTAAATATGAAGCTTGATGATGATACATGTGATGGTGGATTGAGGACTCTTAGATTTTCTTTGAGCATTTTTGAATGATATACTAAGTTCTTTGTGTAATCATGACCAAAATTATGGTGTTGTGATGTATTCGCCATGGTGCATCCCCAAGTGTGATTTATGCTCTTTGCATGGAGAGTAAGATTTGTGTTTCGAAATCATGTTCATGTTTAGTTACAATCAACTTGAGATTCGGCTCTAGCATACATATATGTATATATGTTTGAGCATGATGTATTGGTATGACGTATATACTATCTTAAGGTATATACTTACTTATGATGATGTTTTGGTTATGAAGGAAATGATAGATGTGTATTGAGTTACAATATGGAAAGGTATTAGTTAGTAAAATGTATGCTGTTTTTGTGTGGTAATAAGTGCATAAATGGCCTCAACATGGACATGCATATTCGGCCACATGAAGGGAAATTGGTGAGCATGTATTCGGTTAGAGGCAACCATATTGAAGCCTTATCTTGGCTTAGATTGTTGACTAAATGGGTAATAAGTGAGGATGGTTGCCGAATATACAAACATTCATATGCATGTGTAATTGAATTATGAATGTTTAGCGAGATGGTTAAACTAGTTGATTTATTGATTAAGCTCAAGGAGTTAAAGAAGGAGAATCAAGCAAGGGAAAGGCGAAGGTCATCGAGTAGCCGACTTGGACTATTTTTACCGAACACAAGGTAAGTCATTAAGCATATATTTGATATTGCTTAAATGATTGTAATATCTATGCAATTGTGTTTAATGAGATGAAATATATACAAATGTATGTGTATGAAAAGATGATAATGTTGAACGTAAAAGAGATAGTGAAATGTGTAGGAAGTTTGCTTCGGCACTAAGTGTGCGAGAAATAGATGTGTACGGTGATTTAGATTGGCACCGAGTGTGCGAGCTTGTAATGTACGGCACTAAGTGTGCGAGTTTGGACTATATGGCACTATGTGTGCGGGCTTGAATCATATGGCACTAAGTGTGCGTGATTGAGTATTAAGCACTATGTGTGCGAACTCTACACATATCTCCGATTGAACATTTATATGGAGGCGTGACTTTATCGAGATGAGTATGGACAGCGGAAAGAGTAAGTACCTTGAGTTCATGGCTAATAGATGCTATGTTCATGCTCGGGGTGGAGTTGGTAAGATTTAAATCTATGTGATGATCTCAATTGCATTCCCGTAAATAAGGTATCGTGGAATAGATGAAAGTTCATTTGATTGCATGATTGTTGCGGAAATGAAATGATGTATGGAAATTGCTTCAAATATCCTATTGAACAAGATATGAAATGTAAATGTATGACTTGGTATGAGATTGATCCGAAGATCTAAGGAACTATGGTATAGTTCGGTATGGTGGAACATTTGGCCTTGTTTCATTATTTCATTTTATGATAATTGTATTAATGGATGGTTGTGGAATGCTTATGACTTCTCGAGTTATAAACTCACTCGGTGTTTTCTTGTCACCCATTTTAGGTTCCTTGGGCTCGTCTCCTTTTGGGTGTTCAGAATCACAACGAAGTCATCACACCGTGAGCAATTTTGGTATTGTCTTCTTAGTCGACTTAGGAGAACATTTGGCATGTATGAGCTATTTTGTTTTGTTAAATTTTGGGTTGTAAACTTTAAGCCATGTGAAAATGGCCTATGTGGTCGTTTGAGTGGGATGCTAGAATCTATAGCCACGAGTCTTAGAAACCTTAATTTTGATAAGGTGGCCATAATTTGTGTCACGTATGATGGATGAGTAGTAAGGCTAAGGAAGGATTCATGAAATTGGCATAGTTCATCGCAAAGAATCGCTATGCAGAATGCAGCAGTAATATGAGATCGAAATATCACTAAAAATAGTAGAAGTGGAATTAATAGCTAAAAAATTATGTACTCGAAGCTTGATGGGTCTATTTTCATATGGATGAAACAAAACGACCATATGAGCTGTATTTTAAGAGATATTAAAGTTCTCGTGAAACAGGGCGAACAGTTTCTTGATCCCTGTTCGACTTTGGAAAATCATAGATAATTAGGAGTCATGCCATATATGTGTAGATTCCTCTCTGAGTCTAGTTTCTATAGAAACAAACGGCATCGATATTGAATCCTGCACAGGAGATATCCAATTAAGAACGCACAAAGGTCAAGTGTAGTCGATCCCGCAACAGGGAGACTTTAACTAATAAACTGTACTAATTGGCTCGACCAAAAATTCTAGAAAAAATCAGAGATGGAAATATGAGTCTAGTTTCAGGAAAAATTACGAAACTGATTTTCGAGTTGTAAAACTCAAGATATGATTTTTGAAGCGACTAGTACACAGATTGGCAGCTTGTCTGGGAAATTCTCAATAAGTGGTTTGAAGTCTGTTAACACCTCGTGTTCGACTCCGGTGACGGTCTCGGGTTCGGGGTGTTACAACTTGTGTGGGCTAGTGTAAGACATGTCTGGGACATGCATCGGCCACATTATGAGAGTCAGTGTAAGACCATGTTTGGGACATGGCATCAGCATTGAGACGAGCGCTAGTGTAAGACATGTCTAGGATATGCATCAGCCTCAAGATGTAAGCCAGTGTAAAACATGTCTAGAACATGCATCGGCCATGAAATGTGTCAGTGTAAAACCATGTCTAGGACATGGCATCGGCACCTTACTCCATGTTTGAGGCTTGTGGAATATCCGATAGTGTTCCAAATAGTTCAACAGTGAAAGTTATGATTTCTAGTTAATGAGGAAAGTATAACCGTATTGTGAGTGATACAAGTACCTATTTGGTATGTATAAAATGTGAACCCAATATGCACTATATGATGTGGATTAGATATTGATGAGTAAGTTTTGTTTATGCCCATTTGTAAGTTATGAGCTTATTGATGAATGGTAAAGTTGTGTTGTATATTTATTTATGTGCAACTTACTAAGCTTTAAGCCTACTCCTTCTCCTTTTACATTTTCTTATGGTGTCACCTATCTAGCTTAAGAACCAATTAAAGTCAGAGATATCGATCACACTATCAATCAAATTATTCGGTATAGTTTGATTTATATTTTTGAATATGGCATGTATAGGGAATTAGACTTGTGTTTTGTGTTATTATTAATTTGGCCAAATGTGTTGGCTTGGGATAAATCCCTCATTTTGTATTAAGCCTTAAATGATGTCTAAGATTCATTTTGATTTATATGCGAAGATGTTGTTTTCATGGATGAGTAAAATGCACAAATAGAATGTTATTTATTGTGGCTGATTTGGTTGCATGAGATAGCCTTATGTTGGTTTTGGTTGCCATTGTGTAGATTGTGTAAATAAGGGTGGCTAAGAGGCTTAGTCAATAGCCTTATATTGTCCACATGGGTAGAAACATAAGTGTGTGTCTAGGCCGTGTGTGACACACGGTCTGCCTTATGGGCGTGTGGTCTGGCCGTGTGTCTCCTACACATAAAATTTTCAAGTCAGTATGCATGGTAGTAAACACACAAGCAGAGACACGAACGTGTGTCTCAGCCGTATGAAGGACACGGGCTAGCACACGAGTGTGTGCCTTGGCCGTGTGACATTTTGGGGTTGCTGACATCAGAAACAAAATGTCCAGGTTTTTTGCACACGGACTAAGACACGGGCGTGTCATGGCAGTGTAAAGGACACGGGCTTGTGCTAGGCCGTGTAAAAACCCCTGTAGGTGTGCATTTAGAATTAATTCCACACGGGTGGAGGACACGGGCGTGTCCTTGTATTGCTTAGGCCTTGTGAGACACATGGGCCATCAGCATGACCATGTCGAATTGGCCACACAGGCATGTTGCCTTTCCACATGGGCTTATGCCCTATTTCTAGAACAAATTTTCTATACATGGCTTAAGGGCCGGGGTTAATCTCGAATAGTTTCTAATGGTCGATTTGGGCCTTGTAGGCCCATGATAAGAAGTTTAAAGTAAAAATTAAAAAAGTTTCAAATTGAATAGAGTTTTGGTGACTTAGAAATGTTTGAAAGCATGAGTTTAAGGTTAGATAATGTCTCGTATTCCGTCCCGACGAAGGGTACTTGTGTGGGATATTACAATTTTCCTATCAAAATTTTCGTATATCCTTTCTATCATATTACGAATCATGCAATAATATTAAAATAAATTATCTTTCTTGCTCAGATTTGTGGTTCCGAAATACTATTTCAATTTCACTGAAAATGGGTTGTTACAAGCAGCCTTTATGTTTTGCAAGGATCAACGGTGACCGGTGAAACAACATGTCACTCGTCTGTTAAGGATTCGAAGTCAATTCGTTTGAACCAAAGGCAACTTGGTCATAGGAGGGCAAAAGGTATGACCGTTTTGAATAAGAGAAGTTCTCTTTTAGGTGCAGGTTTTGGAAAGATAAAGCACTACATTCATGAAAAACAAAACCCGAGTTAAGTTTGATTTGGCAGTGCATAAGTGAAGACTAGATTCTTCCAATTTCAAATTTCAAGCACAGCTTAGACTCAGTTAATACCCTACAAAGTTCGAGATAGCCCATAGTGGGCTTTGGTAAAGATAGCATTGTGAAAATACGAGTCAATGTGGATATTTATGTAGTGTGTCTCGCATTTTTTGCTGAAATAGAGATGACATCCTGACAAGGAAGAAGCGTCATCCTGATGACGCAACCACCGACGTCACAACAAGAATTTTTCCACTTCTCGACGATGCGATGAAGGGCATCTAGATGAGGCAACAACCAAGTCATGACGTGATGACATGTTCCCAAAACATTTTTGGTTTTCTTCTCCCAGTTAAACTTTGATTATTCTAAAGATATTTTAGTCAAATTTTTACACGAAATTTAGCCTATAAATAAGAATTTTTCTACCCTAGAAAGATTTAAACCATAACACATTTAGGTATTAGCTTTTACAAGCTTTTAGGGAATTTTGTGTTTAAGTTTTGAGGGTTCTTATTTTTGGGTTTTGGGGTTTAGTTTTTTATCTCCATCTTTGTACTCTTTAATTTTTCTGATTTAGTGAAATTATATTTGCCCGTTGTTTTTTATCCTCTTTGAAGGGGTTTTTCTATGTAAAATATTTATGTTTGATCTTTTCAATTTCTTCATTAGTTTACTTGTTCGTTGCTTACACGAGTATATCCCCAACAATCCTTAATTTTTTACCCTGATTAACTTTAAAATTTTATTTTTTTGGGTGACCAAAATGAAAGCAACCTATAAGTTGGATGGCCAAATTGAAAGTGTATAATAATATGGCATGTACAATCAACCGCACTTAGAGATTTAACACTTTGGTAATTAAATGAAAGTGCCTTAAAAGTTGCGTAACAAAATTGCAATGATTTCATTTTGGTCACCCAAAATAAAAGTGCCCTAAAAGTTAAGTGACCAACTAAGTAGTTTATCCATAAAGTTATGCTAAAACCTACACTATTTATTAAGCCTTTTACTAAGTTGGTGTCCCCCATCAATTAAATCCTAACTCAGTTAGGGAAATTATGAAAATATCCTTCTATAATTAAAATAATTTATATTATTTGAGGGTATTTTAGTCTTTTTATTTTAGAAAAATAAATAAAATATACATGTGGTGTGATTTAAACTCATATAAATTAAATTAGTAAAACATTAAATTTACCACTTAGCCAACCAAGGCTAAATTATGTAAAAATGTCAATTTATAAAAATAATTGAGTGATTAGGCTGATTTCTAGCATATTTACCAGAATAGGTTGATTTTCAAGAGAGAATGTGAAAACGCGCTCAGCTAGGCGTGCTTTCATACATAGTCAGTTGAAAATGCGTCCAGCTGAACGCACTTTCCTACCTAGTCAGAAGTATCAATACCCTTAAGAAAGTATCGATACTTTGAAGAAAGTATCGATACCTTTCACCATGTATCGATACCATCATCAATCTTTCAAAATTTGGTCTATTTTTCCTTTTGTGTTCATTTTCAAAAGATTACAATAGAAACCACCACAATTTAATTCCTTTTTCTAATTAACTCAATGGCCATTAATGTCATTTGCACCATGCCTTTCTCCACTTTAGCCCCATTCTTGAAAAATAGCAAAGAATTAAATTAGTCGATAGAACTTTAATACATTTTTTAAAAAAAAATTAATTGCTATAAAAATTTACATGTGTGGTCGTTTCTACAAGGGGAAAACATCACAAGGGCTAGAGGATGCCTTGAGCCCTGCCAACATCTTTTGTAAATACTAAAAGTTAATTTAAAAACTTTGAAGAAAAGATTAAATAATTTTAAATTAATTCTCTAACAACTAGAAAAAATTTATTATAAAAAGAGAGACATTGGTTGCTAATTTGCTAGTAATATGTGTCTTTTCCTATCCTAACAAGGAAACTTATAGTGGTCCCCGTACTAAGGAAGCTTTGTTTTTTAATTTGTTACTTACTTTTCTCTTTCTCCACCAAACTCAATTAAATAAGAAACAAAAGAAAAATTTACTATCCCAAATACTAGACAACGACAGAAGGAGATGAACTGGAGAGAACTCCAGAGTTAAACGCAAGGAACCAAGAAGGACGAAGAACAACAAATTCGAGCGAATTAAATACTGGTAATTCAATTATTTATTACTTTTTCAATTCCTCTTTACCAAATCTGATTTTAATTGTAAGGATTAACTCTCAAAGGAAAGGGAGTAAAATTTAAAATTATAATTTTGGGTTTAACTATTTAAATATTTTTTTCTTTACCATTCTCTGACTGCATAACATATAATAAAAATAAGGAAGTTCCATTAGAAATTAGACTAAAATTAAAATTAAATAAGTATATCACGCAGCTCTTAGTTGCCATAAATTACAAAATCAAAAAAAATTGTGATTTATGACAACTAAGAGCAGTGTAATTTATTTATTTAATCTTAATTTTAGTCAATTACTAATGGAACTTCCTTATTGTTATTATATGTTAGGCAATTAGAGAATGGTAAAGAGGAAAAAATTACTTCATATTTCCTTCCATAAAAAAAGACTAGATTGTTGAAGATAACAGACAACCTTCTGAACCATTAGAGGAAATTGTTAAAGAAGCTGAACCTGTTACTGCTGGTGGCACCGCTAATGATGAGAAACTTGATTTAGATGATGAGTAGCCTCCTCAAAACTTTGGAAAACCCATAGAAGGTATTGGTTTGAATTTTTTAGTGTGTGATCTTGGTTTGCGTAGATCAATTGACACTTATAGTTAGGAGAGCATATATTAATCTTGGGCCATATTAGCCTAAAGATGTAAAATATTCATTTTCCAGCCCACCAAAACATCCACGTCCGTTCCAAAAAAAAAGTGGTTTGACAAATTTCCTTGGTTATAATATTCTCCGACAAAAGACGCTGTCTTTTTTTTTTTTTCTTTCCTTTTGCAAGAAAACCAGTTGGGAGGTGTGGTTCAGATACATCCACTGTGAAGGGCTTTCAAAATTGGAAGAAATTTAATAATTGCATAAATGGTGCCTTTTATGTCACATGGGGAATGATTCTAATTCGGCCCATAATTTTGCGGCCAAATGTTTTTATAATCTCAAAAACCAATCATGTCGCATTGAGAAGATAGTAGAGAAATAGTAACACTCCTAGCCCGTATTTATTGTCGGGTTAGGATTATAAGGTATTATCGATCAAAATACAATTCCAAACAGTCATTTATTATCATTTATACACAAAGTAATATCATTACCTTTATAAAATTTTCAAACTCAAATAACAACCATCCTCTTATTTCCTATAAGACAAATTTGCATATTTGAGGTACATAACCAACTTAAAACAATCATACTTTACTAACCGCATCTCATGTACGAACTATGCTTCAAAACTTAACTATTTCAATTTCATTTATCTGTTCAAATTTCGAACCAAACTAACATACATCAATACCATATTTCTTACGCTTTATAAATTCAATGTTCAAAGCATATGTCCATCAATTTCATGGCATTCGGATACCTAAATTATAATCAAACATATTTCATTTCATATACCGAGCATATATCAAGACATCCATTTGTATACATCAATTTTATTAACTAATTACCAACGTACCATTTATACATACCTATGCACATTCGCATATTAAGACAAAACAAACCATATTATACGGCTTAATAATCATCCATACATGAGACCTTAGCTAAAATCACCCAATGGTCAAATTTAATTTAATTTTTTTTTTGTACATTACAAATCCGTGCTCATCTCACCATAACAACATTAACCATTTCTAAAACATTTTGCCTAAACAGAACATACCAGACTCGTATGTTAATCTCACCAAATTAGCAACTACTAATACTAAACACAAATGCCAAATCAAATTATACCAAAATCGCAACTAAATCTTATACCAATTATACCAATTTCATTCTTCGCATAATCAATCATTTAATCAACAAGACATCCATAATAATTTGGCCAAATGCATACAGCCTCACAAAACATATATATATGTATATATACCATATACCAAAATCTCATACGTATCAAAATGAGTCAAATACCATAACTGAATATACAACCACATATATAAGACATCTCGTAATCAAGCATTAAACCAACAACTTGACCTTTAAATATCGAACCACAAACAAACATGTCATAGGCATATGTATTTATTTTACCTATCATTAGCCGAATATAAATATATATCATATATCATAATTTATCTCACTAAATGACCAAAGCAATTTTCATCATTCACAAACCAATTTACAAGGCAATTTATACATCAAAACATAGGTCATTAATAAGCCACACCAAATAGCGAAATTCACATGGCATAACATAGTCATTACATAGCAAATATGACACATACCAACATTAACATCTAACAAAATAATTAACCACATTACCAGCACTCAAACCAAATTGTAACTATACACAAATGCAAAATATACCATCAAACAAACTTCCTAAAATGAGCTAATTAACAAGGCCGATTATTCACAAACATTAACATCATTGTCGAGCCATTTTCGCATGGCTATTTATACACAATTCAAAACTAACCGTAACAAAACTAGACTATACATGCCATATGTTATAAGTACAAGCTTTCAAAGTACCGAAATAGCGATTGATAGTGTGACGATGATACTTGACAATCCCCGAGCTCGAGCTAGCTTTATATATCTATAAAATAATGAAAGAACACACAAGGTAAGCTTTGAAAGCTTAGTAAGCCATAAACAAATAAATCATCTCAAGAACATTAGTAATTCAATTCGAATAGGCCACATTTAACTAATCTCATACACATACACAATCACTTTTCTCATTTAATCCATATTACCACGTTAAGTAACTTCACTTACCTTATTTTTCAATGAACATATAAACTTCAAACGTACCTGAATCATTTAGCTCAAATGCGCATTCGGTCTCGTTTTGACATTGCTCGTTGAACCATTCGAAATCTTTAAGGATACTCAGAAACACATATATCACATACAATGTCATATCCCAGATATGGTACTACATGTTATCACGTATCGATGCCTCTGTCCCAGACAGGGTCTTACACGTAATCTCATATCGATGCCAATGTCCCAAACATGGTCTTACACGAAATCACATATCGGAAGTCCTAATGTCATGACATCAGTATCTTGTACTATTCCTAAGGTTCATACGGGGCTTTCAACTTCGTAACTCAATCAATTCATTCTCGAAACAAGTCCTCCAATACTCAATTCAATTCGACAACATATATAAATATACAATTCAATTCGGCAATACATACATTTAAATTTAAAAGCATTTATTTGCATATGAACTTACCTCGTACGGAAACGAACGGATCAGAACAATTATTCAACAACTTTCGACTTCCCCTGATCCAAATCTGATTTCTTTCTTTCTTGATCTAAATAAATTCAAATTTAACTTATTTAATCACACATTCATTTAATTTCACCCAAGAACACATAAACAGGCATTTTGCACTTTAGCCCCTGACATTTCATATTTTCACAATTTAGTCCCTATTTCAAAACAACACAAAATACACAAAATTTCATCAAACCCAAGCATGGCCGAATCTTCCCTAGGTCCCTAAAAGCCCATTAATTCCATTTATTTCATATTTTAACCCCTCAATTTACAAATTTCACAATTTAATCCTTAATAAGCATTTTTATCAAAAATCACTTAATAAACTATGAAAATCTAACAACAAATATTTATTTTTCATCATCAGACAACAAAAAGCTCAAATATTCATCAATGGCATTTCAAAAATTCATCATCAAATCTCAAAATTAAAGCATGGGCTAGCTAATATATGAAGCAACGATCTCAAAAACGTAAAAATCATCAAAAACCGAACAAAAATCACATACCAATTGAAGCTTCAAATGGTCAAACCCTAAATAGCCATGATTTTCTTCTTTCTTCTTCAAATTTCGGTAAACAAAGATGAACACTCCACTAACCTTTTGTTTTATTTTAATTTATTAACATTAATACATAATTTACCATCTTACCCTTGGCTATTTAACTTATAAATTAATTAATGGTTGTCCATAAATGTCCACTTACTCTAATCTTAGTCAAATAACATTATAAGGACATCCAATTAAATAAATCATGGCAAATAAGCACTTAAACAATTAGTATGCCATTTTTGCATTTTACGTGATTTAGTCATTTAATTAAATTAACTAACCAATTGGTAAAATTAAATCACAAAATTTTCAAACATATCAAATAACATGCTGTAAACACCAAAAATAATATTAAAATAATTTTACAACCTCAAATTTGTGGTTCCAAGACTACTGTTTTGATTTAGCTAAAATCGGGTTGTTACAACTCTCCCCCCTAAGGGATTTTCGTCCCCGAAAAACTTACTAGTGAATAGGTTTGGATATTGCTCTCTCATAGCATTCTTGGGCTCCCACGTAGCCTCTTCAATCCCGTGTCAGTTTCATAATACTTTCACTAATGAAATTTTCTTATTTCTTAGTTCTTTGACCTCGCGATCTAAAATTCGGATCGGTTCTTCTTCGTATGTCATATCAAACTGAATCTTAATCTCAGATGGGGAAATCACATGCAAGGGATCGGATCGATATCGTTGAAGCATTGATACGTGAAATATATTATGAATCTTTTCTAACTCAGGTGGCAACAACAATCTATAAGCAACCGGCCCAATACGCTCAATAATCTCAAACGGTCCGATGAATCTCGGACTTAACTTGCCTTTACGATCGAACCGAAGTATTGTCTTCCACAGAGAAACTTTTAAAAACACTTTATCCCCAATCTGAAACTCAATATATTTCCGTTTCAAGTCTGCGTCTAATTTTTTACGATCTGACGCTACTTTCAGACTATCATGAATCACTTTCACTTTCTGTTCAGTCTCTTTGATCAACTCGACTCCGTGAATCTTATTCTCACTAAGCTCTGTCCAATACAAAGGTGTTTGGCATTTGCGACTGTACAAAGCTTCGTATAGTGCCATTATTATACTCGATTGAAAGTTATTATTATACGCAAATTCAATCAATGGCAAGTATCGTTCCCATGTACCTTCAAACTCAAGAATGCAACATCTCAACATATCCTCGAGTATTTGAATAATCTGCTCAGATTGACCACCTGTTTGCAGATGAAAAGCAGTAGTAAAGAGTAGCTTTGTACCCAATGCATCTTGCAGTTTCTTCCAAAACCGCGATGTGAACCTCGGATCTCTATCTAAAATAATAAAAATAGGTACTCTGTGCAATCTCACAACCTCGAAAATGTACAACTCTGTAACATCTTGATTCAGGGCCTAGTTGAACAGTAGTTTTGAGACCACAAATCTGAAGTAGAACTAATTATTTTATGATTATCATGAGGTCTAGAATGTGAATGCATGCTTGTGTGAAAATTTCATGAAGAAATTCTCTGCTTAAGATGCCCAATTTAATTTTAGGGACTAAATTAAATAAGTTGCAGAACTTGAGTTCTAGAAGCTTTTAGCATGAAATTGAATTAGATTATTAATTAAAGGTCCTTAAATAGAAATTTGACCAAGTTCTAAAATTTTAGACAAAAATGGGCATGCATGGATAAAATTTTAAAGTTTATTAAAAAGGGCATTTTGGTCATATGGTTAATAAAGAATAAAAAGGGAAAAATCAAGCAAAATGTTGTCCATCTTCTCTAAGGGTGCCGAAAATTGAGGGGCCTCCATAGCTAGGGTTTTCAAGATTTCTGAACTTGATTGTAAGTGCTCTCTAGCCCAGCTTTTAATGTTCTTTACATTTTTGAAATCCTTAAAGCTTAATCTATCTATTTCTACCCATACTTTGAGCTAGGGTTTATGTTCAAAAACTTACCCATATGTGACATGCATGTTCTTTGATGATTAATGGAAGATTATGAAAGTTTGAGGTGTGATGAACATCTTTTACTAAGTGGTTTTTAGTGAAAACACCTAAAAAGGACTTGTTTGTAAGAGGTGTAAAGATGAGTAGTAGAAATGTGAAATAAAGAAAAATGTAAGCTGATATGAGCATGACATAGGTTCGGCTAGGCTTGGGTAAATAAGAGAATGCAAACATTTAATTTTACGAGCCTAGGGACCAAAATGTAAAAATGTGCAAAGTTAGGATAAAAAGGTAATTTTACCATAGAGTGAATTTTAGGCTGAAATTAAGAAATGTGATAAATTAATAGTTTAATTTGCTTATATAGACTCGGAAAGACCAATCCCGGAAGTAGACTGTGGAAAACAAAAGGTTTTGGAATAGTCAGAATTCAAACCCGAAACATCATCCAGGTAAGTTTGTGTAACTTAATCGAATATGTAAATAGGTTGATTTTAATTGTTGTGTTGAATTGAATATGTAATGTAAGAATATTAAATTGTGTGAAAATTTTCATAAGCCCGGAAATGATTGAAAAAGGGTTGTAATCCGTTTGAATACTGAATTCCAATGGATAGGTTATTTCTTATGTGAAACGGGATCCTGCATGTGTTGTAGAAAGGATTTAGCCCGGACGGGTAATCCATTAATCTCGTTATAGAAGGGATTTAGCCAGGACGGGTAATCTTGAAATGGGCCTTTCGAGTATATGTTTCAATTAGGATTTAGCGTGAACTGGTAATCCGACAAAGCCCTTAGAGTATATGGTACAACTAGAATTTACACTGGACTGATAATTCTGCTGTAGGATATGTGGCTTGAAAAGGTACCAAAGAGGTACTATTCTATATGAATTGACGGATAATAAAATAGTACACCTAGAGTGTACTACGTGATGAAATATCCATCGGGAATTCAGTAATACAATGGATAAAATGTAAATAAAAGACATGAGAAACATGGAATAGAATGTGTACATGTTATGATGAGCTCATCCATGCATTTTGGAATAATTGTGACTAACTTGTTGATTGAGTGCATGTGTTTAGGGAAAATTATCTATGATTGATGGATAGTATGGCTTATTGATATTATGTGTTTAAAATGACCAGTAAGTTTACTTTCCATTATACGAACTTACTAAGAATTTAATGCTTACCCCATTTCATTTAATTTTTAATTGACCACACGGTCTGGCCACACGGGCGTATGATACGGTCGTGTAACATTATTTTGGTGCTGACGTCATAATCAGAGAGTTATACAGCCTGAGGACACGGGAGTGTCGACAGTACACGGGCATGTCCCTGTTTCACACGGGCCTGTCACTCTGTACTAAAAAGAATTTTCCAAAGTTTTCAGTTTAGTCTCGAACTATCCCCAATGCATATTTTGGGACTCGTAGGCCCATATAAGGGATATTATGCTTGTGTATAATTGAATTCTGATTTCAAAGAAATTTTATAGCCTGGTTTTGCATGAATATTTTTGTATGTGTCCGGTAATACCCCGTACCCGGTCTCAGCTTTGGATACGAGGTGTTACAAACTCAGCTAACTTCTCGAGCGAATAATCCATTCATATCGGAATGAAATGAGCCAATTTTGCCAGTCTATCAACAACCACTCATATCGCATCTTTCTTGTTAGAAGACAGGGGCAAACCTAATACAAAATCTATAGTGATTCTGTCCTATTTCCACTCGGGAATCATAATTGGTTGCAGTAACCTAGGCGGTATCTGATGCTCAGTTTTTGACTTGCTGACAGATTAAACATTTCGAAACAAATTCAGATATAGCAGGCTTCATACCAGACCACCAGTAAAGCTGTTTCAGATCGTTATACATTTTCATACTTCCCGGATGAATAGATAATTGACTACTATGAGCTTCGTTTAAAATCATATGAATCAACTCTGAATTTCTCGGAACATATAATCGGCCTCTGAATCACAAACAATCATCAGCATCAACCTGAAATTCTGAATCAATGTTCGAATCACATTGAGCTCGTTTTGTTAATATTTCTTTATCAACTTTTTAAGCTTCACAAATCTATTGTAAAAACAACGATCTCGCTTTCATCTTAGCTACAATCACATTGTTCTAAGATAAGGCTAACTGAGTATTCATTGCACGTAGAGCAAACAAAGATTTCTGACTTAATACATCAGCAACAACATTGGCCTTTCCTGGATGGTAGTCAATCACTAGCTCGTAATCTTTTAACAATTCCAACCATTTCCACTGCCGCAAATTCAAATCTTTCGGATTCATCAGATATTTCAAACTCTTGTGATCTGAATAAATATGACATTTCTCTCCGAACAGATAGTGGTGCCAAATATTTAACACGAACACAATAGCTGCTAATTCCAAATCGTGCGTCGGGTAATTCTTTTCATGCGATTTCAATTGTCTCGAGCCATAAGCTATGACTTTGCCTTCCTGCATCAAAACACAGCCCAAGCCATTCAACGATGCATCACTATAGATTACAAATTCTTTACCCGATTCTGGCTGAACTAACACTGGAACTTCGGTCAATAAAGCTTTCAGCTGATCAAAATTTTTCTGGCATTTATCTGACCACTCGAGCTTAACATCTTTTTGTAGCAGCTTTGTCATCGGAGTTGCAATAATGGAGAAGCTATTTACAAATCGTCTGTAATAACCTGTGAGTCCTAGAAAACTATGAACTTCGGATACATTTCTCGGAGGCTTCCAATCCATTATTGCCAAAATCTTACACGGATTTACTCGAATACCCGATGCTGACACAATATGCCCCAGAAAACTAACTTCTCGTAACCAGAACTGACATTTACTGAACTTTGCAAAAAGTTGTTTATCTCACAAAGTCTGTAGCACTATTTCAAATGTTCAGCATGCTCGGATTCATCACGGGAATAAATCAAGATGCCATCTATAAACACAACAAAAAATATGCCCAAATACGATCTGAAGATTTGATTCATTAGGTCCATAAAAATAGCAGGTGCATTCATTAATTCGAAATGCATAACTAGAAACTCATAATGCCCATACCTAGTTCAGAAAGCAGTTTTTGAACATCGGAGTCTTTAACTCGCAACTGATAATAACCTGATCCCAAATCTATCTTTGAAAATATTGTAACTCCTTTCAACTGATCAAACAAATCGTCAATTCGTGGCAAAGGATATTTATTCTTGATAGTCACTTTATTGAGTTGTCGATAATCGATGCACATTCTCATAGTTTCGTCTTGCTTTTTCACAAACAAAACTGGTGTACCCCAGGGAGAATAACTCAATCGTGCAAAACCTCTATCTATCAACTCTTGCAACTAAGCTTTCAACTCTTTTAATTCGGTCAATGCCACTCTGTACGGAGCTATCGAGATCGGAGTTGTCCCCGGCACTGAGTTAATACCAAATTCAACTTCTCTGATTGGTGGCAAACCCGGTAACTCTTCAGGAAACACATTCGGATATTCACACATAACTGATACTGATTCAATCTTCTTTTTGGTCACTTTAGTGTCAAACACATAAGCAAAGTAAGCTTCACAGCCCTTTCTCACATATTTCTGAGCTAACATCAGAGAAATCACTGCCGGTAAACCATTCAAATCAACTGACTCGATCCGAATAATCTCATTATTCTGACATCTCAACTCAATCGTCTTTCTTTTGTAATTTACTATAGCATCATATGGTGTCAACCAATCCATTCCCAAAATTATATCAAATTCGTCGAATGAAAACAACATCAGATCGGTCGGAAAACAGAAATCTCGAATCATTAATGGGCAGTTCTTGCGTACTTTATCAACCAAAATAAACTTACCTAAAGGGTTCAATACTCTAATCACAAATTCAGTAGACTCTACAGGAAAAGTCTTACTAGATACTACGTTCATACATATATACGAATGAGTAGATCCAGGATCAATTAATGCAACAACACTAGTATCATAGAGAGTGAAAGTATCGGTAATAACATCTGGAGACGAAGCTTCTTCGGGAATGCAAATAGCATAAGCTTTGGCAGTTGCTTAGGCTTCAGATCTCACAGCAGTGTCTTTAGTCATTCTCTGGCTACCACTCAAATTACTCGTGTTTTTGGGTGGTCTACCTCTAGCTGTAGTGTTACTCGGCCTCGTATTCTGCACTGTATCTTGCTCAGCCAACTCAGGACATTCACGGATGAAATGATCTAATGGTCCACATTTGAAACAAGCCCAATCATTCAATCTACAAATACCAGGATGTCATTTACCGTAATGTTTACACTCAGGTTGATTTGGTCTGACATTTCCAACACTAGCTATAAAAGTAGCTTTTGAACTCAAGTTGGCCTCTCTCGGTCTCATCTAGAATAACCTGCAGTAGTCTTTGAATGGCTAAAATCATCTCGAAACCTCTTTGATGTCGACTGATATGACTTATTTGATGATCTTTTTCTCAAATCTCTGGCTTCAAAGTCAGCTTTTTTTTTTCTTTCTCGAGTTCTTCAGCTTTGCATGCTCGCTCAAAAAGTACCACAAACTCTTTGATTTCCAGAATCCTGACTAATAACTTGATGTCTTCATTTAAACCATCCTCGAATCTCTTGCACATAATAGCTTCAGTCAAAACACATTCCCGGGCGTATCTGCTGAGTCTCACAAATTCCCGCTAATATTCTGTCACGGTCATGCGACCCTATTTCAACTCGAGGAATTCTTTGCGTTTCTGATCTATGAATCTCTGACTGATATATTTCTTTTGGAATCAAGTTTGAAAGAACTCCTAAGTAACCCGTTCTTTTGGAACCACCGATACCAGTATATTCCACCAGTGATACGCGATGTCTCAAAACAAAGATACGGCACGTTTGATACATTTATCAGGGGTACAGGATAATTCATCGAACACCCGAATCATATTATCAAGCCAACACTCAACTCGTTCAGCATCATCATCTACCACGGCTCTGAACTCTTCGGCCCCATATTTTCTGATTTTATCAACCGGAGGCTTATTCAACCGCATCAGATCAGTAACTTGAGGTATTATAAGAATTTGAGGATTAGGCAGGGGTGGAGGTTGTTGAGCAGCCGAATTTGTCCGGATGTACTGTGTGAACTATTCGTTCATCATCTGGAAGAAGGCTTGTTTAGCCTCCCCCTCGTGGCTACTCGTAATCGGCCTAGAATCAGCTGGCACTGCCCCTTGAGCGGGAGCGAGTGCATTACTTTTCACATCATCAGTTACGGCTCGATCGGGATCCATTTACTATACAAATACACATTTTAATTGTCAGGAATCATCACACTATCGCAGTTTATATATATGTCCTGTATAGCTAGACTCACACGCGCTATGTTACTCCTAGAACTGACTAAATTGTGATACCAATAAAATGTAACACCCCTAACCCGTATCTGTCCTCGGATTAGGGTTACAAGGCATTACTAATCAAAACACAGTTTCGAACAATCATTTATTATAATTTATGCACAAAGTAATATCATTACCATTATAAAATTTTCAAACTCAAATAACAACCATCCTCTTATTTCCTATAAGATAAATTCGCATATTTAAGGTACATAACCAACCTAAAACAATCATACTTTACTAATCGCATCTCATTTACGAACTATGCTTCAAAACTCAACTATTTCAATTTCATTTATCTGTTCAAATTTCGAACCAAACTAACATACATCAATACCATATTTCTTACGCTTTATAAATTCAATGTTCAAAGCATATGTCCATCAATTTCATGGCATTCGAATACCTAAATTATAATTAAACATATTTCATTTCATATACCGAGCATATATCAAGACATCCATTTGTATACATCCATTTTATTAACTAATTACCAACATACCATTTATATATAAATCTATGCACATTCGCATATTAAGACAAAACAAACCATATTATATGGCTTAATAATCATCCATACATGAGACCTTAGCAAAAATCACCCAATGGTCAAATTTAATTTTTTTTTTGTACATTACAAATTTGTGCTCATCTCACCATAACAACATTAACCATTTTTAAATACATTTCGCCTAAACAGAACATACCAAACTTGCATGTTAATCTCACCAAATTAGCAACTACTAATACTAAACACAAATGCCAAATCGAATTATACCAAAATTGCAACTAAATCTTATAGCAATTTTACCAATTTCATTCTTTCCATAGTCAATCATATAATTAGCAAGACATCCCTAATAATTTGGCCAAATGCGTATGGCCTCACAAAACATATATATATACCATATACCAAAATCTCATACTTATAAAAATGAGCCAAATACCATAACTAAATATACAACCACATATATAACACATCTCGTAATCAAGCATTAAACCAACAACTTGACCTTTAAATATCGAACCACAAACAAACATGTCATAGGCATATGTATTTATTTTACCTATCATTACCCGAATATAGATGTACATCATATATCATAATTTATCTCACTAAATGACCAAAGCAATTTTCATCATTCACAAAACAATTTACAAGGCAATTTATACATCAAAACATAGGTCATTAATAAGCCACACTAAATAGCCAAATTCACATGGCATAGCATAGTCATTACATAGCAAATATGAACACATACCAACATTAACATCTCACAAAATAATTAACCATATTACTATCACCCAAACCAAATTGTAACTATCCATATATGCAAAATATACCATCAAACAAACTTCCTAAAATGAGCTAATTAACAAGGCCGACTATTCACAAACATTAACATCATTATCAAGCCATTTTTGCATGGCTATTTATACACAACTCAAAACTAGCCGTAACAAAACTAGCCTATACATGCCATATGTTATAAGTACAAGCTTTCAAAGTATCGAAATAGCGATTGATAGTGTAACGATGATCCTTGACGATCCCCGAGCTCGATCTAGCTTTATATATCTATAAAACAATGAAAGAACACACAAGGTAAGCTTTGAAAGCTTAGTAAGCCATAAACAAATAAATCATCACAAGAAAATTAATAATTCAATTCGAATAGGCCATATTTAACTAATCTCATACACATATACAATCACTTTTCTCATTTAATCCATATTACCACGTTAAGTAACTTCACTTACCTTATTTTTCAATGAACATATAAACTTCATACGTACCTGAATCATTTAGTTCAAATTCATATTCTGTCTCATTTTGGCATTGCCCGTTGAACCATTTGAAATCGTTAAGGATACTCAAAAACACATATATCACATACAATGCCATATCCCAGATATGGTCTTACATGTTATCACATATTGATGCCTCTATCCCAGACAGGGTCTTACACGTAATCTCATATCGATGCCATGTCCCAGACATGGTCTTACACAAAATCACACCTCAAAAGTCCTAATGTCATGACATCAGTATCCTATACTATTCCTAAGGTTCATACAGGGCTTTCAACTTCATAACTCAATCAATTCATGCTTGAAACAAGTCCTCCAATGCTCAATTCAATTCGGTAACATATATAAATATACAATTCAATTCGGCAATACATACATTTAAATTTAAAAACATTTATTTGAATATGAACTTACCTCGTACGGAAACGAACGAATCGGAACAACTATTCGACAACTTTCGACTTTCCCCGATCCAAATCTGATTTCTTTCTTTCTTGATCTAAATAAATTCAAATTTAACTTATTTAATCACACATTCATCCAATTTCATACAAAAACACATAAATGGGCATTTTTCACTTTAGCCCCTAATATTTCATATTTTCACAATTTAGTCCCTATTTCAAAACAACACAAAATAAACAAAATTTCATCAAACCCAAGCATAGCCGAATCTTCCGTAGGTCCCTAGAGCCCATTAATTCCATTTATTTTACGTTTTAACCCCTCAATTTATAAATTTCACAATTTAATCCTTAATAAGCATTTTTATCAAAAATCACTTAATAAACTATGAAAATCTAACAACAAATATTTATTTTTCAACTTCAAACAACAAAAAGCTTGAATATTCATCAATGGAATTTCACAAATTCGTCATCAAATCCCAAAATTAAATCATGGGCTAGCTAATATATGAAGCAACGATCTCAAAAACGTAAAAATAATCAAAAACCAAACAAAAATCACATACCAATTGAAGCTTCAAATGGCCAAACCCTAAATAGCTATGGTTGTCTTCTTTCTTCTTCAAATTTTGGCAAACAAAGATGAACACTCCACTAACCTTTTTTTTTAATTTATTAACATTAATACATTATTTACCATTTTACCCATGGCTATTTAACTTATAAATTAATTAATGGTTGTCCATAAATGTCCACTTACTCTAATCTTAGTCAAATAACATTATAAGGACATCCAATTACATAAATCATGGCAAATAAGCACCTAAACAATTAGTATGCCGCTTTTGCATTTTACGCAATTCAGTCCTTTAATTAAATTAACTAACCAATCGATAAAATTAAATCATGAAATTTTCACATATATCAAATAACATGTTGTAAACACCAAAAAAAATATTAAAATAATTTTACGATCTCGAATTTATGGTTTTGAAACCACTGTTTCGATTTAGCTAAAACTGGGCTGTTACAGAAATAAAGTGCAAAAGAAATTTGTACGAAATAAGGTTACATCTTCAAACATCAATAGATGCAGTTAGGTAGTTAACATTCCAATCATGTGCATTTAGAGGGCATACTAATCATTCCAAGTCGAGAAACAAAGGAAATTTTTTGGAGATGTTGAAACTTTTGGCATCATATAATAAAGATGTAGATGCAGTTATTTTGGAAAATGCACCAAAAATGTCAAATATACATAACCAAAAATCCATAAAGAGACGTTACAAGTATTTTCTAGGAAAGTGCAAAGTCTAATTCATAAACAGATTGGTTATGTGAAGTTTTGCCTAATTGTAGATGAATCTAAAGAAATTTCTAAAAAGGAGCATATGGCCATAGTGGTGAGATAAGTTGACAAACAAGGGTCTATAAGAGAATGCTTCTTGGATTTAGTCCATGTTAAGGACACAACTTCCTTAACTTTAAAAATTGAGATTTGTGTTGTTTTGTCCCATCATAATCTTAGTCTCCATAACCTAAAAGGTCAAGGGTATGATGGAGCTAGTAAAATGTGTGAGGAATGGAATGGGTTGCAAGGGTTGTCGTTATGCTTATTATATTCATTTCTTAACTCACCAATTACAACTAGCACTTATTGTTACAGTAAGGAAAGTTCCATAGATTTATACTTCCTTTTAACATTTATTGTAACACCCCTAACCTGTATCTATTACTGTAACATCCTGAATTAGGTTTGAGACCACAAATTTAAGATAAAAATAAATATTTTATGATTGTTTGATAGTCCATGACATGATTATTGTTTGTGTAAAAAAATTTCATGAAGAAATTCTATGCCAAAGGTGTCTAATTTGATTTTAGGGACCAAATTGAATAAGTTGCAAAACTTGAGTTCTTGAAGCTTTTAGCATGAAATTGAATTAGATTATTAATTAGAGGTCCCTAAATAGCAATTTGACCAAGTTCTAAAATTTTAGATAAAAATGGGTATACATGGAGAAAAATTGAAAGTTTAGTAAAAAGGGCATTTTGGTCATTTGATTAAACTAAACAATAAAAAGGAAAAATAAGTCAAAATTGGTGTCCATCTTCTTCTCCCATTGCCAAAATTTACATGCCTCCATAGCTAGGGTTCTCTTCACTTTCAAGCTCAAAAGTAAGTGCTCCCAAGCCCCGTTTTTAATGTTTTTTATATTTTTGAAGTTACTATCAACCAATTTAGCCATTTCTACCCTTTAATTAAGCTAGCGTTCATGTATGAGATTTAACCCATGTGTGACATACATGTGTTTTGATGTTTAATCAAAGAATATGAAAGTATGATGTGTGATAAACATCTTTTGTAAAGTGATTTTGCATGAAAACACCTAAAGAGGACTTAGTTGTAAAAGTTTGAAAATTGGTAGTAGAAATGTGATTTAAAGAAAAATTTGGGCTGTTATGAGTTAGTATAAGGTTTGGTTAGGCTTGGGTCTTGAGGAAAATGAGTACATTTCATTTTACGAGCCTAGAGACTAAATTGCAAATATGTAAAAGTTAAGGGCAAAACTATAATTTTTCCAAAGTATGAATTATGGACTGATTTGAATAATGTGAGAATTAAATAAGTGAATTTGCTATTATAGATCAAGAAAAATAGAGTTCGGACCTAAACCAAGGAAAGAACAAGGTCGAGGACTAAATCGAATAATTAGTCAATTTTGGTACGGAGATAAGTTTGTGTGTAATTAATTCAATATTTGATCATTATGTGATTCAATGCTTAACATTTTATGAATTGTTATTTTGATAAATTAAATGTGATTTTTGTTACCATGATATTATGAGAAAGCATGGGCTTATTTGCCATAATGAGATATATGTATGGTCCTTTGGACAAGTTCAGTGAAGACGTGTTAACGAGAAAATCTCAGTTGAACCTTAGGAATAATTAGGATACAAATGTCATGACATTAGGGTTATTACGATCTCGTATAAGACCATGTCTAGGACATGGCATCGACATCGATACGAGGTCCTGTATAAGAGCATGTCTAGCACATGGCATCAGCACCATGATACGATCCCGTATAAGACCATGTTTGGGACTTGGCATCGGCATCGGCATCGTATGAGACCCCGTATAAGACCGTGTCTAAGACCTGCATCTGCATCGTATGAGGTCTCGTATAAGACCATATCTGGGATATGACATTGGCATCGCATGATATATATGAGATATCCCAAGTATCTTTTGGTATTCCAAGTGATTCAACGGGTAAGCTAGTGACGCATGTCAAAGACGAGTAAATAAGTGCTTTTGTTATGAAAAAGTACATGTATGTACTCAAAACTCATGAGAATTGAGCTTAGTGTATGATGCATATGTGAAATCATGCTCAAGAGATTTTTAATAAAAGAAAAATCATAAGATATGATTATGGGACCTTGTAGCTTATTATGTTAATGTCATGATTTACAATATGAATATGATACATGAAAACATTGTGGTAAATTATAACATGCTTTGAGTGCATCATTGTATGGGTAATATTGTTGTTAATTACATGCAAACTTACTAAGCTATATGCTTACTCCCTTTCCTTTCCTTTTTCTTATAGATTTGCCAAGCTAGCTCGGGGATTGTGGAACGTCGGAGATTTTAGTCACACTATCATCTAAATATTTAGGTATAATAAGTTTTAACGTCTTAAGTATGGCATGTATAGGAACTTGGTTATTTTGTTATATGTCATATAGGGTTATCCAAATGTGTTGGCTTATGATAGTGATTGATCATTTTGCATATGGCCATGAGAAGTGACTCATATTGATTATGGGGTTGTAACCCTATTTAAATCATGCATGCATGCAATGTGTTTATGTTGATATGGTTGATTATGTATGGTAGATATGATGATTGATATGTTTAGTTGATGAATAATTTGTGACAATTGGTATGACCATAAACATAACATAAATGTGTAAAATTGGAAAGGAGGATATTAAATCTAGTAGACATAAAATGTGGTGTAGAAAGATTAGAAAGGATTATGTAATTTGAGATTATGCTAGGTGACATTGTGGCCATAATTTAATCATGATTATGAGTGTTTGAGTAGCTAAATGCGCTTGGTTGCTTGCTAAGAGAAAATGTATAAGTAAGTGGGTGTTTAAGGGCGGCAATTGGCTTGGAAAATAGCTTAAAATTTGTCCACACGGTTAGACACACAGGCATGTGTTTAGGCTGTATGTGACACACGATCTGCCCCATGGGCGTGTAGTCCAGCCTT